>NW_006291007.1:364383-368935 GCF_000327345.1 Myotis davidii
CAAAACCCCCCCCCCCCAAAAAAAGAGGAAACAATGATGTCCCAAGTCCTCTTTTTAATCCATCTTAATTTAATAGTGAATTACGTACCACAAAAAGACTTTTTCAGCCCAATTCTCTTATTTCATATACGTGGAAACTGAGGCACAGATCTGTTTCGTGCCTCTAAAAGCAGTATTACGCATCCTAACACCTCTGAAATAAGAATATTGGAGATTCTTGAGTAATTTTATGCTTTCTCTTCATGGAATCTCCTAATAATTCCTTTAATATTTTAATGTATGAGAGTGAGACTCATTAAGATAGAGTGTTTGCTTTGAAATCAATGTTTCTTTAGAAACATTTTAACTTTCCCAGGTACTGATTACAGCCTTGTGAAAAGGCAGGAGAAGGAGGACTGCTTTACTCTCTGGGAAGTAAAACAAAACAATTAAGAAAAGTAAGGGGCAGGGGGAGGGGGGGGGAGGAAAAAAACCCCCAACAGGTTTGTGTGAGAGAAGGTAAAAAATGGCTCACACAGCATTATTTGTGGGACGGTGTGTAAAAAGAAAAAAGAAAATGAAAAAAAAAAAAAGACTTCTTTTGAGTGTCAGTCTCGTCACCTGCTCCCCTTTGAGTAGAGTTCTTAGCCTATGTGTACCTAGTTTCCTGACCTATAAAGTGACACGCTATCTGACACATAGTGAGTCCTCAGAATCTGTGGGTGCTCTCCACCCTGCCTTTCCTACCCAACTGTGTTGAGAATGCAGGCAGCTCTTGTGCAAGTCAGATGGCCACCTCTTCCTTTTACACAATTGGGATTCTGTTGCCTCTGCCCTGAATCTCCGGACTGGAGAAGAAATGAAAACCCCTGACATAGTTTCTATCTGAAATGAGCTAAGATACTTGCATTTGCTCACATCAGGCTCATTAGATGTAGAATCAGACGACCTGGGTTTGCCTATGTGCCAACAGTGTGATCCGGGAAAAGTCGCTGAGCATTCACCATCCACACTTACTTCCCTTGTTTGTAAAATGGGCATCCCATACACCTCTCTCCTCATTTCACAGTGAATTGAAATACAACACAAAGGAGAACTGGGAGGCAGCCAGAGGCCACCTGGAGATCTGCTGTAGCATCAACTTCTCCATTCACTCCGTTTCCTGATCTGCATTATACAACTTTCTCAACATGCTGTGCACCAACATAGTTCATTGGAAACACAGTAATTAGCATCACAGATGAAATGACACTGCTGCAGTGTTAATTACTACAATGCAGATGCACCGTTAGATATCATACATAATGTTGTCAAGCCTTTATTTTTAAATTAAAGTGCAACAAACCATACCCAAGCTACACAGCTTTTTTTGATTAATACAAATTAATGTTATTTTGGTGTCTGGGGAAAGGGTGGGGATACGGGGGTGTTGCATCTAATTATAAGAACACATAGGCAAGTGGTGGAATTTCAGATGGATTCCCCATCACTTCCTTCCCCCACTCTGGTCTCTACGTATTGGAGAGTGTGAGCTCCATGAGTGCAGGGAGCATGCCTGGTTTTACTCCACACAATTCCTAGCTCCTAGTGCATAGTCACATATATTGAATATTGTATGAATTGCTGACAATATAATGAATGAATATAGAGTCATGTAAGTAGAAGGGGTCTAGAAGTGGCGTTGAGAACTAGAAGGTGCAGTGTTTTATTCCTGGTGACCCTGGTTTTGTGTTTGCTTCATGGCCTGCAAAATGATCTTGAATGCATCTCACGCCTAGAGCTTTAAAATCCTAAATGGGAGACAAGTGACTCATCACAATGCAGAAGCCAATTAAAGTGCTTCATTGTGATGCTTAGCAAGCCGCGCTGGATCCCACCAGGCTCCAGGAAGTATGGGAGATCAGCATGGGTCCTTCAACATCAGCTAGGCACCCATGCTACACGTCAAAATTAAGGGAAGGGGGAGAATGAAAATAACACGTCTTATTTATTTAATTCTCACCACAACCTCATTGGGGACATTTTTCCCAGTTTTATATGGTGATAAAGTACACATATAAAATGTACCATCCTATTTTTACGTGTACACTTTAGTGGTATTAAGTACATTCAGGTTGTTGTGCAACCATCCATCTCCAGAACTCTTCATCTTGCAAAACTTAATACTTAAGCCTATTAAGCCATAACTCCCTGTTTTTCCCTACCTCCAGCCTCTGGCAACCACCATTCTACTCCCTATCGCTATGATTTCAACTACTCTAGTTCCCTCATATAAGTGGAATCATTTACATGTAAAGTAATTACTGATAAGGCGAGATTTACTTCTATCATTTTGACATTTGTTTTCTGCATGCCTCATACCTTTTTTATCCCTTGTTTTCATGGGGGAAATTTTCTTATCTCTACCTCACAGTTAAGGAAACTGAAGCTGCAGAGTGGTTCAGTTGGTTGACCATCGTTCTATGCACCAAAAGGTCACCACTTTTATTCCCGGTCAGATCACATATCTGGGCTGCAAATTCAATCCCCAGTTGGGGCACATACAGAAGGCAACTGATTGATGCCTCTCTCTCTCTCTCTCTCTCTCTCTCTCTGTCTCCCCCACACACACTTCCTCTCTCTCTCTAAGCATATCCTCAGGTGAGAATTAAAAAATAATAATAATAAATAAAATAATTCACTGAAAGGTCACTGAGAGACAAATTTGGAATGTTTTAATATTCCATCGAATATTTGCCAATGGGTGTTCCTAAATATTGCAAAAATGCAGACAAGCATACGACATTGTCACTGTCTTGATTCAGTGGACAACAGTTTTCTTAGGAACATGAAATGGACACAGATGAAGGCACCGCTAGAAGTGCAGGGAAGCCCAAGATATCTGCACAGTGGGACAGAGCACATGTCCTGTGAGAATTCAGAGCAGCTCCTCTTATGCTGCCTTGAAGACCAGAGGTGCCCATGGATGTTACAGGTTGAGTCCTATGGTTCTGTTCTTCATGTCGTTTGAAGAGAATTAGAGAGATCCAACCTGCTCTGTGGGATGTGCTCTCCACCACAGATGGAGGCGGCACTGGATAGTAAACACAATGGTGATGTGCACACCATTACACCCAGAATTTGCCTAATGAAATAGCCCTGTTTTAGTAAAACTATTATTTATAAGGATGCTCATCCCATTATTTTTGTACAATAGTGAAAAAAAATGGAGAGAATGGAAAGATTCAACAATAAGTTATATATTTTTATAGAAGCATATTATACATTTATTGCAAAGTGTTATTACAGAAGAACAGTTAACCAGAAATATTCATGTTAGTAAAAATAATATATAATATGTTTATGCTATATGTTAATATTACATTAACACATTATATATAATTGTATGTATTTATATATAGGATCATATATGTGAGAAATAATTTCTCTATACACACATAAAATATTTTCACTAAAATATGGGTATATAGAGTTATGAGTGTGAAGGGTACATATACTAAAATATTAGTGGTGCTTATTGGGTAAGTGGTTCTGAATAATTTTTATTTTCTTGAGCTGCTCTAACCCTAAGGCCTGTTTATAAATTCTCATTATGTCATACTGACTAAATATGTATTTATCTGACCTGGAGAACAGGAATGGGGTGCTTGACAGGGATCATTTGGTTGCAAGGAATAGATAACCTATGAAAAAGAATAATTTATTGGCAAATTATCTGAGAAAGTACAGCTCAGGTCTCAAGAAGGAACTGGAATAAGGAGGTGCCCAGAGTTTCCGAAGGTCAGGCAGTTATCCTCTCCACTTCCCTTTCTCTCTCTGCTTGGTTTCCTCTGTCACTGTTGGCACGTCTGCTTTTCTTTTCTCTCTCTCAGATCTGACTCCAACTGCTTAGCGGATTGACTGTCTGGTCCCCATGTGGCTTTCCAGTTCAGAACTCAGCAGAGACCATCCAGAGTCTCTGTTGATAGTTCCAGATCACAGGAGAGAAGATGGTTGACATAGTGTGTATCCATTAACTTTTGCTACTTAACAAACGACCCCCAAAACTTAGGAACTTTCAACAACCAATTATTTCACTCCCAAGGCTACAGGTCTGTGGGCCTGTGTTCTGGTCTGGACCAGCCTAAGCTGATCTGGCCAAGCCAGTCAGCTGGTGGATGATCCATAGAATGGCCAGTCTAAAATGGCTTCTCCTGGGGTGGCTCTCCTCACTATGGTGTCAGCCTCCAGCAGGCTAGCTCAGGCTTGTTTGCATGGAGGTCTCAAGTTTCTAAGAAGGAGGGAGAAAGCATGTAAGGATCTATTACTCTCAGAAGTAGCATGTTACATCCACTACATGTGACTGGTCAAGGCAAGTGACAAAGCTAGCCTAGATTCAAGGGGTGAAGAAATAGACCCCTATCTTGATGGGAACAGCTACAGAGTCACCCGTAAGGAGTGCAGCTGCGGGGAAGGGAAGAGTTCTGGCCATTTTATATTCTGCACATAATCTGCCAGGGACCCAGGCTGACACAGGCTTCATCTTGTAGCTGCACCACATTTACATGTTTCTACATCACCCACTTGGCTGATG
>NW_006291007.1:368968-370047 GCF_000327345.1 Myotis davidii
GCGTAAGCTTTTCATGGTTTCAGCCTGGAAGTGACACTTGTCATGTCCCTTCATAGCCCATGACCAACACCATGGCCTCCACCTTATGGCAAGATGGTAGCATAATGAGTCAATGGAGTATTTGGCAAGCATCACTGTCTCTGCCACAGTAAGCATTGTACAGAACTAAACTAACCGATCATTTAAAAGACTAGTGTAAGAAAAGTGAAAGAGCAGGTAAAGCTAGTGCTATAAAGGTATCAAAAGTTATGTGAAGCTCTTAAGGAATCCATAGGGCTGGCCCAAAGGAGCCAGAGTAAACAGGAAGAAAATGCAAGTAGCTCTACATCCAATAGCCTAGAACATTCCATCCAGACCCACTCAAAGTCTTCCTGAAGCTTTTGGTCGCTCCTAGAGCCAAGTCAACCCAGAAGACTAAGACAGTAAACATCAAAGGGAAGAATCAGTGTTCTAGAACCAAGTGTTGAGAGGTGCTAAGGTAATAGGAAAATGAAGCTGAACATCAAATTCCAAAAGGAAAGAAGTAACGGGACCACAAGCGTAAGGCTAGCCTTTGCAGGGGCTGCAGCAAGTTGGACTTGGGAGTGAGGAGTAAGTCTAGGAATCTTTGAAAAGGGGAAGCTTGTATGAATCTCTTCAGCTTCGCACTGAGGCCACTAGCTTTAAGGAAGGATCAGAGCTCTCATTCTGTGCAACATCTGGTTGCAGAGGTGAGAGAGGGACCTAACCAAGACACACTGGACTGGACACTTGAGATTGCAGACCTATGCCTTCAACCCCCCACTAGGTTTTGTTCCTCTTCATCCATTTTTGCTTCCTTGTCTCTCATTTGGCCTTTGTAGCATCTCACCCCTACTAACTGCTTTCTCCAATTTCTCACACCTGAGACTCGAACTTTTGCAGCATTTCTACATCCCAAATATTTATGGTAAGAAGACAAGTAAATGCTTTCTAAGGTGCAATGTCCAAAATATTAGTCATAGTTGATGAGGCCTCCTTTGAGTTTCTACCTCAAATTCCTAAACGATAATGTGGTTTATGCTGCACAGAAAGTACCATAGAAGCCAGGTGGTGCAGGA
>NW_006291007.1:370085-376535 GCF_000327345.1 Myotis davidii
GCTGCTCCCCTCCACATGTGGATTCAACCTAATGTCCTCCCATTAGGGGGAAGCAAAAGGCATAGGTCTAAGCACCGTGGTAGGTTTGGTGAGAAATGGAAGGAGGAGAGCCTTGCTTCACCTGTTGCCCATTGCCTTGCAGGTCAGTGGGACCATGTACAATACTGGAAGACACGTGTCCCTGCGCCTGGACAAGGAGCACTTGGTCAACATATCAGGAGGGCCCATGACATACAGCCACCGGCTGGAGGAGATCCGGCTACACTTTGGGAGTGAAGATAGCCAAGGGTCAGAGCACCTCCTCAACGGACAAGCCTTCTCTGGGGAGGTAGGTGGGGCTGTTGGGGAACTAAGGTTAAGTGCAACTTAATAAGATTTGGTGCCTACTTATATCCATGGTGGGATGACAGGTGGAGAGATTTCTCTTGAATCTATGAAACAAGAAGGTCAGTACTTTCTTTCTCCCTCTGTCTTTTGCAAGTTGATGTGGACATCTGTAATGAGCTTCCAGTGTTTATCAGGGAAGGCCACAATGAAACAGAATGTTTCCTTCCAAAAGTTGGGTGCACCTCTCTTGTGACTCATGCCCTAAGTTATCTCCAGAGCATTATTTGAAGTCTATAATGAGCTTCCAGTGTTACCAGGGAAGGCCACAATGAAACAGAATATTTCCTTCCAAAACTTGGGTGCACCTGTCTTGTGACGCATGCCCTAAGTTATCTCCAGAGCATTATTTGAACCCCAAGCCCTTACCTTTCAAGCACATCTTCATTTTCTTCTATCTGGGTATTCAGTCTCCCATATGTCACATATGATAACATAGATTCCATAATTCTCCATTCTGGGAGAATGGGTCTAATTTGCACAAAACTATAATTTACTGTGAAATAAATGTCAGGCAACTAAATAGTCACCATTAATGGTGAGTGTCACTGTATGTCACCATCAACCCAGGCAAAACTCAAGCCACAGCAGTGAGCCAAACCACAGCCTCAATTATAGGCTGAGAGCCACAGTGTAAGCAGATGGCATCTGTGTTATGACACTTGACAAGCAGGGTGTGTTTTATTTGACCTCTTTGACCTCTCTTGCACTTGAGGGTGGTTATCAACAAGGGGCCAGGGGTTTTACCTGCTCAGTATTCTGTAATGAGGTTTACGAGTCCTCAGTAACTGATGTCAAGACGGCTCTGAAATAACAAAAGTATATATCTCATTATCAACTTGGTCTTTTTAAGTGGTTTTAATCAAGATCATGTTTAAACCTGGCATTGTTTTTGATATCGTACGGCCATACACTGAGAAAGAAATGCACCACCTTAATGAGTCCAGTGGCCAGATTTTAATAATTGTTCAAAATGTATCAACTGAGAACCTTCCTAGGCATTCTGCTTATTGCCAGGAATACAGAGATTAAAACAAATAAAACCACAGAGCTCCTATCACGGAGGAGCTCAAAGGGTGCTATATTCAAGTCATGCAAGTATAATGTCATGCTGTAATGGAGATGTACAAAGGCTCTGGCCAACTCAAAGAAGAATTGGCAAATTTTACTTGAAGAGATCAGACAACGCCTCACCTTTAAACTGGGCTGAGAAGAGCAATGCAGAACAATTTTGAAAGTATCTTGTTTGGAGCCACAGAACCTGAGTTTGTACCTCCTGCTTTGATACACACTAATTGTGTGATCTTGACATGGCTATTTGATCTTTCTAAGGCTGGCTTAGATAGCTCTCCAGGTTACTTTGAAAATTAACAGGGATTCCAAATGTGAGGAGCAAGGGTACTCAAAGGTTGATAGACAACAAAGATAAAGCAAGAAATGAGGGACAACAAAGGCACCAGATGAGTCACAGCACTGAGTATTGAGGCAGGTATGCATAGATTTCATACATCTTCAGTTAGTAATGGCTGCATAGAGGACAGGGTTGAGCAGGAATATGGGTCTCCTTCCAGAATGTGTAGCAGAAATTCTAGGATTGATTAGAGATGTCTGCCAAAGGCACTGTAATGCAAAAGTCCCTAGTTGCAGATCCTAAAGTAGAGTAGGGCAACAACTCATGAATTAAGAATGACTGCAGACTGCCAATCTGAATTACAAAATATTCAAATTTAGATAAACTCATCCTTTTAAAAACACATGTTATTTTAAGAGTTCTGATCATTTTATTTGTTGAGTTACTTGCTCGTTTATTTGTTTGCTGTTGTTTCTTTTTTTTCCTCCCTCACTGTGCTGTTACATTCCAGTGCCTATCACAAGATTGCCTCAGAGTAAAAATGAATTTACTAAAGAATTTATTCAAAGAATGAATGAAAAAATATAGATGTTTACTTGGCTAAAATCTTTACATTGTAGAATTACTTAGAGTAGCTTGTTTCTTCAATATATAATAAGAGGGCTCCATAATTGATATATGAACTACAATTTTGGAGTAAATGAACGCTTACAAAATCCTTAAGGAAAGCATATAACAATTTGATCTGTCAATGTGTTCATTTTCCTAGACCTACCCCAGACCACAGGTATCAGACGCTCCAGGGAATTGTATTTTAAAAGTTCCCAGGAGAGTCTGATAATGAGATTTGTGAAGCACTCCCTCAAGAGTGCGTTCTTAAGCTTTCTCAATGAAGAAAGCATTTGCAAATCAGCATTCACTGGGAATCATTGTCAAAATATTTACATTTGAGTTCTCCCACAGCAACTGAATCAGTCTCCAGGAGTGGGGTCCAGGTGTGCACATTTGTACAAATTCCCCGAAGAGATTTCGGTTAGTGACCACAGTGCCAATTTCAGCTCAGGCTCCATCTAAATTGTCCCAGTTTTGTAAACAACGAGGTCTTAAGAAAGCCATACAGCACAAAAAAATGGAAAAGGAGCGCCCAGAGGTAACTGCCCTCTGGAAAGAGCAAAGCTGGGTGCTTTCTAGACGGGTGGGATTTGGAGGACTGCTTCCCAATCATGGTAGCCATGCACACATCCATTGATCCAAGGCAACCTTGAGCACCAGCCTCAGCAGAAGTACAGTTAGACCTTGCCCTCGGTAGACCGCATCGGCTGTATCCCATTTCTTTCCGAGCCCCTCCATCTCAGTATGAGGGTCTGTGTATGGCTGGTCTGTAAACTGGTGTCGGCTTAGGTGCCAGAAATCAGGATGTTGGAAGAACCAAAACAATGTCATATGGAAAGCACTTGGATAGGCATTTGGCCTTTGGGAGATCTAAAGGGCTGTCATGAGCAAGAAGAGTTTGGCATCTTCTCTGTGGTATGAGGAAAAGAACTAGAGTCAATGGGTGAAAATTCCAGGAAAATGGATTTGGCTGAATATATGTTCTAAGTATAAGGACTATCAATCAATGGAATGAGTTTACCTCTGACACCAGCGAATTCCCATCACCGGAATTATTAAGCATGGAATGGAATTTGAGAACTTCATAAAAGTGACTCACATCCTTTTAGCTTTAATGCGTCTCCTGATGCTGACATTCTACACCGTCCATGATTTCCTTAAAGAAAATGTTCTCCAATCCGATTCCACTGATGATTAGCCCCAGTTAAAGTAAATATATCCCATCCTGTCGGTTAACATTGTATTTGTATTTTGTGCTATCTTCATGGCCACCTTTGGCCTTTGTTTTTGGCTATCCACTGAGAGGACCCAGGTAAACCCTTCAAGCAACAAAGCATGTGTTTATTTTGTTGACAATGAATAATCACATTGCCATCTGCCCCATCTATCATTGCTGATCGTGGTAAGTCCATTAACTCCGGCATTTTCCTTGGCACAGTGCAACAGTCGTTATCTGAAGAGCTTAGATTAATTGCCGTCTTGTCTAGTGAGGTTATTGTAATTGATGGTAATCATTTGCTTTGTTTTATAAAGCTGCGTGGATGTACGACACAGTCAGCAACTGCGTTTTTATAAAAATTATTCATGTCCTACATGGAGAACTCCTGAATGCCTTGTTGGGGGTTGGTGATAAATGAGCATATTCAGGGATTCAAATGTCTCAATGTTTTTAAGAAGGGAAAATTAACTGTTTTTAATAAGTAAGACCCTTAGCTTGCTAATCATGTCTAAGTGGTTAGATTAATGTCCAGTATAAAGTAGGGTGTTTATGAAAAGAAACAAATACATTAACCAGGCAGAAGATAACATTTGAAAAGAATCATGCCCGTGGATTAAGTTGCAGTAGTGAGGCCAGACAAGAAGAATCTTTCTTATTTGGGGGAAATTGGAAACATTCATTTTTAAAACCTCCCTTAAGTTCTTCTTTTCAAAGGACTAAGGAGGGGCACTGAGAACTGCACCAGCCACCTCATGGGGTACCTGTGGCCTGAGCCTGCTGTTCATGTCATCCACTCTTCACATGACAGTTGTGCTTCTGCCATGTGCTGACTCCACATCCCAGCTCCTGCCCCGAGAAGCATCCACTATACAGGAAATAGACAGCCTGGCCACTGTTTCCATGCTTTGCAACTTACTTTCATTCATTTACTCATTCAGTTAACAAACACTAGTTGAGTGCCTACCACTTGGAGCAGCAATAACACATCTGTGGCAACAGGGTATGAGAGGTCAGAGGTGACTGGGGCCAGGGCTGCTGCAGATCATATCCTCTTTGCATGGACTTCGTATGGACTTGGCTTTTACCCTGAATGAAATCTAAAAAACAATGATATATATTCTCCCAGTTAATCAGTAAACACTAGATCAGTGAGGTTGCCCTTAGTATTGTCTTCTTCTTACCTAGGGAAACTGAGGCCCAAACCATCCAGACAATAAATATTTGAGGTTGGACTTATCTCAAGTCTTCAGATTCACAACTTTGCTTAACATAGGCCAAGGTTTACCCACACAAACCCCTTAATAATGACTGTCCACCTATGCTGGGTCCTAGCCCAGTGGGTAAATAAAGACCTGTATATAAGCATAACCAATGGACATAAGACACTAAGAAAAATATTCAAGTCTAAAAAAAAAAAAAAAGACCTGTAGATCTTGGAGCCTGCCTTTAAGGAGTCAACAATCTAGCAGAGGATCCTGTCAGCCCAGCCTGGTAACTCCCTATAGTCACAGAGTAGGCTGTGCTTTTTAATACTTTTCCATACATGTTTTACGCTCTTGGTATATACATGTTTTACGCACTTGGTTGAACAAAGAGGTTGAATGAGTAAGGGGAGATAGTTTTGAAAGACTGTAGCTTTCAGAGTGCCTAAATTATGTCCAGTATATCAGTAATTAAATTATGTTGTCATAGTGGCAAACCTAATCAAGTTAATGTCGATATTAACAGAAGTCCTAGGCATGTTATGTTAAATTATTTACAAATACAGTTAAGCAAATTCTTCAAGGTAGCTGGGAGGAGCAATGCAACAATTGATAGCTAGTGAACTAGAAAAATTCATTTAGATTCCTCATTTCCTGGAGTGACTCCAAGGGTCAGACCAGGGACCTGGTCTTTGCCAATGCTAAGCGCCAAAGTTCCGGATTCCGGGAGCCGGTCCTCCCCAGAGTGAGCAAACTGGCCTTCCAGAAGCAAAGCAAACAACTCAGAAGCCCAGATGGTGGTAGGGCAGATTATGACGATACCAGTGAGCAGGTGATGACACTGACCTAAGGATAGGAAGTGTTCCCTTTGGACATTTTTATAATTACTTCTGGAGAAGGACTGCCGATCAAGTCAGCAGCTTCGTGCATTGCCGGATTTAGATGGACACCGTGGGGCAGCCTAAGAGAGAAGACAGCTTGCTGAGGTCAGCTCATTATCCCGCTGACTTCATCCTAACCTGCATCGGAGTGCTGACCTGGTCCCACCAGGATGGCGTTATGACCAGCGCCATCCTCCTCCACTTAACTCTGACCTGCTCCTAGCGCTCACCCAAAGCAGGGAAGGAGGTGTTATATTACAGACAGTATTAGAGACAGGCATTAACTGGAACTTGATCAAGGCTCATCCTAGAACCTAACTGTTACCATGGAGACCATCACTGTTACAGCTTTACAGGTGTTGAATGGGTCTTCCTTTATTTAGTAACCAATGACACTGCAGTTAGGTACTGCTTCTAACACTTCTGTGAGCTAACTGTACTTTATTTTTAATCCATTTCCAAAGCCACTGGAATAAAATCAAATTGGAAAAGAAGGTGGGAAGTAAGAATAATCCACTCACTATTACTCTGGCCAGTGTCAGCAGTTCATTAAAATTTGTAGAGGTTCCTCCAAAGACCACATCTCCCACTTCAAGAAATAGACCTGCAGTTGGAAAAAACAAGGCTGCTTGAAGCCTCCATCTGAAGTGTCAGTGTGGGAGGCCCCAGTTTGGGTTTGTCTGATGTTTCTTCGTGATTAGATCCAGGAGATATGTTTCTTTTCTTTCTTTTTTTAAATTTTTATTGCTTAAAGTATTACAAAGGGTATTACATATGTCTCCTTTTGTGTTTCTTAAAAAT
>NW_006291007.1:376649-386333 GCF_000327345.1 Myotis davidii
ATTGGAAGAATAAGGTAGAAAGTAAAATGCCTTAAAGATCCTTTATTTGCTCCCAATATGAAAAGGCAAAATCATACTATTGTATTAAGGATCTAATATCATAAGCTCCTTTTCTATAGTTTGACTCCCTCCCCCCCCCACACTCCCCAATAATCATCTAGAACAGCTCAGTAATATTAAATATAAGTAATCTAGATAATAATATCACAAAATTAAGTCATTAGATGTCTCGCCACTCCATGGATGTGCTGCTGTACAATTCAAAATAAAGCCATTTAAAACCCCCGGATTCATTTGCTCTGACATATCGATAAACTTCTGCTGAAACAAAGCTAATCATCTCAATGGTGCCGGCTTAATTGCTCGCCAGTTGACAGATAATAAACAGACCTGAGGATTAAAATATGAACTAATTACTGTACTCAATTCCATTTACTTGATTTCATGTTCCATTAATTTTTTTTGCATCATTTCTAGTGGAAGCCTGAGATTTATGATCGCCCCACATGAATTATGCCACTTAGTTGCCTGTGGCATGCTCGTGTTCAGAATTTGTCGGAAAGGGCAGAATTCTGGGCAGTAAATATTTAGCTGAAGCAGCCTAGGATATAGTAAGTGAAGGTAATTATCCATTCCCAAATACCAGCCAGAGTTGGCCTCTATAAATCTATGCCCATTTCAGCAGTTAAAGGGCAACTCGAGGACGGCTCTCATGGTTATTCATTGGATCAGCTTCTTAGAGGCAATCTCCAAGAGCAGTAGTTGGGTTGGCCTGGAAGAGGGCTGCAGGGAAATAGAGACAAGCACATCACAGGGATTGGATATTGGCCTAAGAGTCAACCACGCGGCCACTGGGCAGGGATCAACATTTTGACGTAGAAGATCTGACTTCAAGACCCGGTTCTGTCTCTTGCTGGCTGTGTGATCTCAGTGAGACCAATGTGATCTCAGTGAGGGCAGAATTGGATAAGCCCTCCTCACGCTTTGAAACTGACATGGGACTAATAATGCCAATCTTATGTATGTGATAGGGTGATTGTGCAAAGAAAATGCTCTTGTGATTGGGCCTTTTTGGGCTATAAAGTGCTGGACAAGTCCGTTACTAGTCAGCCTAAACCTTGGAGTTCATCTAATCCAAAGTCGGCTCATACATGTAAAGATAATCACAGTATACTAATACGATTACTACCATCAGCTCTCATTTATTGAGCATGTGCTGTGTCTCAGGCATTGCGATCAGTGCCTCACACCCAATATTAATAGAAATCTTGTGAGCTAAAACTAATTAGTACCATTTTACATGTGAGGAAAAGGAACTTGGAGAAGCTAAAGAGTAAGCCGTTGGTCACATGGTTGGTATGGGGAAGAGCTAGGATTTGCACCCAGATCTCTGACTCCAGCTAAGTGCTGAGTGACCTTAGATGAGTCACCTGACCTCTCTGGTTCTGCCTCTAAGTATCTGCTTAGAATGGGTAAGTCCATTCCCTCCCAATTCTGCATGAACCTAATGAATGTGAACGATGGCAGTGTGTGCCTGCCGAGGACTGCAGCTGCATGGACCTTTTCCTCTCAGATGGAAGTTACATACCCAGCTGCTTTTTCTGTTACTTCTTTGAAGTGTAATAAGCAAGGTGTGGTATATCTGTACATCTGCTTGCATATGAACACATCTGTTTCCCTCTGCAAAGCATGAGGAACCATTTACCTTAGCTCAGAGGTAACTTGGGTGAATACATTTCCTTGCTCTGGGTCTATTTGCTGAGCTAGAAATTTCTGGATTGAGCCTTGAAAAATGAATCCTGCAGGAGCTATTTGGCAAAATGAGCTGAGCCGGGAGGTTTTAAATCACAATGTCAGCCGGGAAAAGAGGGCAGGCCCAGAGATCACCAGATCTCTGTGTCAAGACTCAATGCCCTGCACCAGTTTCTTTTTCAGATCAAATAATTGTGTCTGCTTCAGGAAAGACCCATGGTGGACCCAAATGGCGCCCCTAGACAACTGCTGTTTCTGTGAGGTCCTCTGTGGGGATCACGAATTTCCTGCCTATTGCACCTGCCCCGCTAGGGCTGATATGTCCTTCTGCCCAGGTGAGGAGCTGGGACCCACCAGCAAGAGCAGTGGTTAATTGCAGAGGATAAGATAGCTCGTTACTTATTCCTATATTTGCATCCTGGCTCCATCACTTATCGGCTGGGTCCTTGAGCAAGTTACTCTACCTGCTTGTGTCTCCGTTTCCTCATTAATAGTGTGAAGCGCCCTGTCTTCTTGGTTGGCTAGCCTTCTCAATAAATGCCTTATATGATTCAACCCTGCCTTCATTTATTGGACACAGCGACAGGGAGCCCAAGCCCAACCAGGCGTTTCCCGGTAACAATAGGATGAGACTAACAGGGATGCCCATGCTATCAGGCCGTTTTCCTCAGCTTTATTGAGGAAAAGTTTCTATATAGTAAAATTCAGCAATTTCAACTGTTTTCTTAAATATATAATCAGGTAACCACCTCTAGAACCATGACCTAGGACACTTTCATCACCCTGAAAAGTGCCCCATGTCCCTCAGCAGTCAGTGCCCCCAACCTGACCCCTGGCAACCACCGACCTGCTATCACTATAGTCTTGCTTTTTCTTGAATTTCAATCAATGTAGTCTTTTCTTTTTACTTTACCTATTCAATTATCACACATTATAACTTTTCTCCTTTGGCATATGGTTCTCTGCACATATAACATATGTACAGATTGGCATAACTATCATAGCGATCAGGATACAGAATGGTTCCCCGCCTGGGCTGTTTTGAGGGTTAAGAGGACCAATACATGTAAAGTGCTCAGAACATGGCAGCTCGTCCGGTAGCAGCGTGCATATTCCAACTCCCTCTTCCAGGTTCAGCATTGCAGTCCTCCATCCCCAGCAAACAAGAATCCAGAGTGGCGTCTCTGCAAGGGGTGACATTCTTATACATCCCACTGGCCACTGTGAGTTGATTCCAAATATCTTTACTCTACAAAGATGAGCCTGGGCCCTTTTCTGGTGGCCACTTTCTTATTATTGTCAATACTCCCTGGAGTAGGGCTGCCTGGAGGAAGTGTCCTTTTTGTTTGCAAAGGCACCATCCCCTGGTCAGAGTGTTTGTCCTCCTCAGAATGGCACCTTTTTTCATTACAGAAGCACTGACACTGCCTAAAACTGTGGAGAAATCCATCAGCTTGAGCACATACAAGGAAGTTCACTCCCCTTCCTGGCCTCCGGGGAGCACCCTCCAGTCCCCAGACAACAGCTCCTTGCAAAGGGCACCAGCAAGTAGAGCATTTCCTCATTCCCCGTGAGTCTGGGCAAAGCCTTGAGCTGTCTGAGTAGGATGCTCACATGCTCCAGTTTTCCTGGGACAATCCAGGTTGGACCTGTTGGTCCAGATGTCATTGTAAGGGCACCTCCTTTTACTCTCAAAACTGCCCTCAATGGCACAGTGAGTCATATGGTCATACTAGGTCAGTGATGGCGAACCTTTTGAGCTCGGCGTGTCAGCATTTTGCAAAACCCTAACTTAACTCTGGTACCGTGTCACATATAGAAATTTCTTAATATTTGCAACAATAGTAAAACAAAGATTTATATTTTTGATATTTATTTTATATATTTAAATGCCATTTAACAAAGAAAAATCAACCCAAAAACTGAGTTCGTGTATCACCTCTGACACACGTGTCATAGGTTCACCATCACTGTACTAGGTCCAGATGACCTTAAGCAAACAATGTTAGCTCTCTGGATCTCCTTCCCCTCATCCGGGAAAAAAAAAAAAGAAAGGATTGGAGTAGCTCAGTTAGGGCCCTTTTAGCACCAAGAGGCCCATGGAAGTAAAATATTTCCTGCATAATTTTATCATCACAGATGAACCTTGGTCACTGTGCTATATCAGAAGAGTCAAAAACATTTATCTGCAAGGAAATCTTTTTTGTTATATTGAGAGGTGCCCCAATGATGAAGTATCTATATATATAAAAGCCTAAGCCAGTGGTCTGCAAACTGCGGCTCACGAGCCACATGCCACTCTTTGGCCCCTTCAGTGTGGCTTTCCTAAGCCTTAGAATTACTCCAATTAAGTTAATAACAATGTACCTACCTCTATAGTTTAAGTTTAAAAAATTTGGCTCTCAAAAGAAATTTCAATCGTTGTACTGTTGATATTTGGCTCTGTTGACTAATGAGTTTGCCGACCACTGGCCTAAGCAATCGGTAGCTATGATGCGCACTGACCAGCAGGGGGAAGATGTTCAATGTAGGAGTGGAAGCCACAGGCATGGAATCATGGAACAGATTGATGAATCTCAAAATCTCAAAGGGAAGAGGGGAGGGGATATGGCAGGAAGAGATTAACCAAAGATCTTATATGCATACCAGAGGCCTGGTGCACAGATTCATGCACCAGTGGGGTTCTTTGGCCTGGCCTGCAGGGATCAGGGTGAAATCAGCTCTTCAACATTCCCAGAGGGGTCCCGGATTGCAAGAGGGCAAAGGCCAGGCCAAGGGACCCCACCGATGCATGAATTCATGCACTGGGCCTCTAGTATACTTATAAATAGCCACCATCCTACCTCCTCAAGGATAAAAGCTTGGGAAAGTACGTCCTTTGATGTGGTGCCACAAATTCAAGCTCAGATTGCTCTACTCACTTTGGGTAGACGACTCTGGCTTGTTATGCTTAAAATATTGCACTTCCTGCTCATGCCCCACCACCACCAGCACACTACAGGCACACACACAGGCGTGCATCCTATCTCCATCCCTCCTTCAGCTACTTCCCAGGTAAAATGCTCCCGTGGTTAGTAAGGTGTTATACTAGAAACTCTGGTTCCCCTCGAACCATTTTGCTTTGTACATTTTAATTACAATGTGAGTGATTTCTATACACTCAGCACCCCTAGGAAGAAACCCCAGGAATTATTATCATTATCCACCTAGGCTCTGTTTCAGCTCTGGTCTTCAGAGAGCCAGAATGGCAAGATGAATTTGTCACCTTAAACTCCTCCGTAAATCCCTCTTGGTGTGTGGGCATTTAGCTTCCTTTGCCGTCAAACAAAAGGGAGAGTGTTTTGGCTCCAAAAATCAGTTGCAGGCTTTGCTTTGAAAACCTTGGGGGCATCCACTCAGTCCCACCAAGCCCTAGTGCTGCTTCTGGAGTATTCATTTAGCTTTATTTGCATTATTTTAATTTTCTTAGGGGTGTTTTTACTAGCTGGAGGATGATTTTCCCTCTAAATTAAAGAGCAAGTTAATTCCCAAGCACACAGAACAAAACCAGCCCCTTTTATCCCTGTCTAGCTTGTCACCCCCGCCTGCTGGCCTCTCTCCTCTGAGTGCCTGTCAGCTTTTCACCACACCTGCCTTGTCAAACCGGAGATGAGATGGAATGACAGCCAAGCGTGGCCTGTCTTTCAATGGAATCAACCAGCCCTTGGTTTTAATTCATTTAATTTCCTGGAGCGTATGACAACTGGGGGGCGGATCGGGGAGTGTTATCTCTATCTCTCCGACAGAAAAGCTGTATCCAGTGAGTACTATTCAACAAAAATTCATGGAATTAAGCCAAGAATCGTGGAGCTGAGGGCTGCACAGAGAAACAGACCCAGCCATGGTCTTCAAGGAGCTCGAGTTCCCCAGGGCATCTTAGGTATATTGGTTTGGGGTGCAAATAACAGAAACTCATTCAAGCTAGGTTAAGCTACAAGGGGAATTTACTGCAAGGCCTCTGGGATATGTTACAGGACTCATGGAAGACTGGGCCAGCAAAGGGGCCAGAAGCCAGAACTGAAACAAGGTCACGACCCCAGGAAGTAGTTCTGCTCCGTTTCCTGTCTCTACGAGGCTGCTTTGTTCTCACTCACTCCATGAGCTGACCTTCTGACTGTCTGTGCACATGGGGGGCATAGGTAGCCCCCTCTTAGGCTCTCCAGTTTGTGTCCATTTGGTTCAAGATCATTCTGGACTGAGTGGCTGGCTGGCTCTTTATCCCATTCCAAATTCTCCAAAAAGGAGGTTTGATTTTTTTTCCAACCAAGATCTGATGTCCTCTCTGACCCAATCAACTATGCATGTGGCTGGGGTTGTAGAGGTAAACAGGTCTTAGGAGACCTGTTCCTATGGTGAAGAGAGCAGTCATAGGGAGAAGGCAAGGCATTGTCTCGTGAACACCCCAAAAAATGTCTGCCCAACCAAGATCTGATGTCCTCTCTGTCCCAATCAACTATTCATGTCACTGGGGTTGTAGAGGTAAACAGGTCTTAGGGGACCTGTTCCTATGGTGAAGAGAGCAGTCATAGGGAGAAGGCAAGGCATTGTCTCGTGAACACCCCAAAAAATGTCTGCCATGTTGGGGAAGATAGGCAGTTCTTTTCTGGCTAGCCTGACAAAATCTACAAGCTTCAGTGCTGTTGGTGATTTTAATGATTGTCACAACAATCTTATTCATCATGGGGACATCAGTGGCACATCTCAACCTTGGCATTCATCTTCCTGGCTGCTGGCACGGTGCACCCCCTCCTTTCTGCCAATGCATAAACCACAGGGTGGGCTCAGATAACTCGCTTAGGGGTTGGCATCAAGAGAATGCATTCAGATGCCAGCAATGCCACTTGTTGTGTGCTCTCTAACAAATGAGAAAAATGGTGATAACAATATCAACCTCAGAGGGCTGTTGTTTGGATACAATGAGAGAGTATGAGGTTGAGAATTTTAGCACCATGTCTGGCAAAAAGGATGTCAAGAATGTTTGCTTCCGGCCCCTTTCCTCTCCATCTGTTTTCTCCTCCAGTCACAGGCTAATAAGATAACGGACACACATAAAAAATGTGAACCTGGAGGTAGATGTGATCTAACATTGGAATAGAATAGTTAGAAAAAGACTCCTCCTGCAAAAAAGGGGGAACATGTCTAACATCATCATTGGGCCTTTAGAGATGTCCCCACCTCTTGTCTCACTGTCAATTTCTAGATCTCAGAGCAAAGAAAAAGAATTGTTTCTGTTGTTCATGATCACTCATTGACTAGGCGCCATTGTTGCTTTCTCAGTATTAAACCTGTTGGTGTGAGCCATCCTGTGCGGCCAATCCCGCCGGCTCCCTCGTGTCTGCCAGAGAGCATCTCCTATGAGCACAGGTGGTCAGTCTAGGACCACCCTTCCAAGACACTGCAACACCGCAAAGACTTATTCTGTCCTTGTGTTGACTTAAGTTTTTCAGAATCTCAGATGTAGGACACTCTCCAAAAACCTTTTGAATATCAAAGTCTGGGATAGTCCCACTGGAGTAGTTCTCATTATTAATGTTTTGAAAATGCCAACAGGTTAGAAACACACAGCTTTCTGGGGCAGAGGCTGAGCCTGATCAACATTGCAGGTTATATTATTTAATTTTGGTGCTCGTTTTAATGATAAGTAAAGTTCAGTAACAGTGGACCTTTAATATTGAAGATGCATTTTTTTCCATACTGGCATATATCCAATGTCTTTTTTAAAAGGAAAAGGAATGTTTGCTTGAGATAAGAGCTGGGGATCAGGGTTAAATTTATAAAGCCACCATTTCCTTAGGTATAGTGTGATCCGCTTCATTGCAAATACACATTAATCCCTTTAACCTTGCTTAAGTCCCTGTTGGTTTTCTGGCCAGATTTACAAAACATTTCCACTAGGAAATAATGACCAGCAAGTTCAGAAAGAGAATCTGACTCAGGAGAATATATCCTCCCATCAGAAGGCTTGACAAAGTCTACCCAGTGTGTCTAATAACTTCCCCGGTGTGTCTAATAACAGAAGAATGACTAATCCAAAATAGTGAATAATCTCCCAACTCTGTTTAATGAATTCTGTTTATTCTTCATAGATACAGAGTTGAGTTTCTGCTGTGCAGATTGCTTTGCCAGCTTTTAGGTTCAAATATGAGTAATGCACAGGCTGTCCTCAGGGAGCTTCTATTCCAGGAGGGGGAGGCTGTCTCTGCACTAATGCTGCTGGCATGGGATTATGAGCACACCCAGACCACATGGACTTAACTCTTGGCTCTACTACTGGCACTAGCCTTGGGCAAGTTATTGACCCATCTCTGCCTCAGTTTCCTCATCCATAAAATGGAAATAATAATGGTACCAACTTATGGCTCACTGATACATCTCCTGTCCTGATTCTTTGGCCACTTGAGAGGGATGTCTAGTCAAGATTTATTTCTCCTTAAAGGTGTTTTCTGAAAAGAAATATCACCTCAGTATCCACATCATTGGAGAAGACAGACATTTATGAGACTTAGCATAAATGATATGATACGGAACAACGCATGCCAGCTGCAGTTCTCCGTTCTCCTTTCTGGTCTGTGGAGGCATCCCTCTCTACCATTGCTGCATGGTGACTGACAGGTCAGGTTTGTCTGTCCCACTGGAATGCTCCCAGAGAGGCCTGCAGGGGGCTGGAGAGTTGACGGGTAAGCAAGAGATGGACCAACGTGTTGACTCTAAAGGAAGTGCTAGAAATCCTGAATTATGTTTATTTTAGAAATACCGGAAACTTCCACTCACAATGTCAGTTTCTCCTCCAAATAGTTTTCTCATGTATAGACTGGTGGGGGCATGAGGCAGATTCCTCTTCAGTCCCCAGCAAATGAAGACAGAGCATGAGAATTCACTCTTGCCTGAACTGTAGGTGGCGGTGTTTGAAGCAAGGAAAGAGGGTTGATTCCTTGGTAAACTTGGCAGTGATGACTGTCAATCAGAAAAAGTGGTGGGGAAAGCAGCAGTAAGGAGGTGGAAACCAGAGTCGCACACAGTTGCCTATTGGCTTGTCATGCAGGCCTAGTTAGTTAAAGAAAATGCCCAAGTCATGATTACACACCAGGGACTTTCCTTTATTCAGGATGTTGACATTCTTATTGTTGGGGCACCTACTTCCTCACTGGGTCTGGTGTGTGTGTGTGTGTGTGTGTGTGTGTGTGTGTGTGTGTGTGTGTGTGTGAAGTTAAACTTAATGCAGAAAAAAAGAGCAGGTTAAGCAACTTGAGAGCATGCTGCTATTTTTAACAAGAAGGTCAAAACTTAATGCAAAAAAAAGAGAGCAGGTTAAGCAACTTGAAGGTACCAGCAGTGAGAGCATGCTGCTATTTTTAACAAGAAGGTCAAGGTAGACATCACTGAAAAGATGGCATTTGAGCAAAACGGAAAGAAGGTGAGGGAGCTGGCCCTGAAGGGAGGTGGAAGGAGAGAATTTCCCCAGAAGGAGCAGCCAGTGCCAAGGCCTGAGATGGAAGTTTGCATTTGAGGTCGGCAGTGGTCAGTGGGGTGGATCAGAAGGGGCGTGAGGTCAGAGGCAGGGTCGGGAAGGGCAGATCTTGCTGGTCTGCAGGTCCAGAATGAGGACTTGGGCTTTCTGGCTACAGGAGGAGTCATTGGAAGAGAGGGACATGAGGTGATGATGACAAGCTTGTTCCCGCATTAGAAGCTGTTCCCCCTTCCCCTTGCCCCTTTCACGTCTGACTCCTTGCTACTCAGATCTTAGCTCAAAGTGTCCCTAACCACCCAGTCATTCACAATCATATCACCCTGTTTTAATTCTCTGCTCAGCATTTATCACTCACTGATCATTTTTCTTGTTTATCCATTAACTAGAATATGTTCTATGCCTTTTCATTAAAAAGCAACTCTACA
>NW_006291007.1:386562-405960 GCF_000327345.1 Myotis davidii
TTCTCAGAATTTTCTATTGAGAAAAAAATGATCAGGAAAGAAAAGGAAAGACTGAAGAACTACCACAGATTAGCTGAGACTGAGGAGAGAACAATTAAATGAATATGGGATCCTGCCTGGGACAGAGAAAGGTCCACAGCAGAAAAATGGATAGAATCTCAGTATAGTCTCTCATTTAGTTAACAGTGTTGTGTTAATGATAAATGTTCAGTGTTGACAAAAATACCACAGTTTATAAGATGTTTGCACTAAAGCAAGATGGATGGAAGGTCTAGATGCCCTGTACTATCTTTTCAATGCTTCTGAAATTATTACAAAATTAAAAAAGAAATTTTAACGCAAACTCTGCAATATCAGGGACATTATCTTCTTTTTCACTGCTGTACCTCTATCTTTAGACGACAAAAGTACCACAGTTTATAAGATGTTTGCACTAAATGAAGATAGATGAAAAGGATAAACACCCTGTACTATCTTTCCAATGCTTCTGAAATTATTACAAAATTTAAAAAATAATTTAAGGCAAACCCTGCAATATCAGGGACATTGTCTTCTTTTTCACTGCTGTACCTCTATCTTTAGAATGGTAATAGGAGCTCAATAAACATTATTCAATAAATAAATAAGATAGACACACTGTCAACTCAATAAAGACAGCTTAAAAATAAATGTAGCAAATACAGTGTTTGCCAAGTGCGAAGTACTTTGCAAGTAGCTCTTTACAAATATTAAGGATTATCATCTCATTTTGACTTTTAAAATGAGGAAAGACTGCCCACTTCCAGGGGCATAGCTGCAAAAAGTAACAAACAGCTTAGAAACCACTGTATGCGATCAGGCCATTCCTGGGCATTACCTGCAGCCAACCACGTTCATGACGATTTTCCAACTCAAAGGCTGTGAGACAAGAGAAACTTCATTTAAAAGTTTTAAAAAAATCATTATCATTGTGACATCTCATTAATTTGGGTTCATTAAAAACGTGTAGGATACTCCTCCTCCTCCACAGCTGATTATTACTCTGAAAACACTTGCCAAAGACAAGGGGAAGACCTGTCCTTCTGGAGAATTGAAAGTGAAAGCAGGAGATGATGTGCCCTCCCCTCCCCTACCTTCCCTTCTCCCCGATGCCAGCTGCTCTGTGAGAGGTGTCCTTGGCAGGCTCTGTTGGAAGATAGTCCATTTAGGATGAGTCTCAGCTTCTAGAAATAAAAGCTCCCTCCCCCTAAAGAGTGTGGGGGCACCAGAGAGAAGGGTGAAGAGGCCTACCCAATGGCTGGAGAGGGGATGACATTGAGATAAGGCTGCAATTGACATATGTCACACGCCCATGATATCTATCCATCCATCCACCACCCATATATTCAACAAGACCCGGGTTCTAATCACACCAAATTGTTTCATAAATATGGCCGATTCATTTCCTCTTTCTGGGCCTCTCATCTGTCAAATGAGGGCAGTTCTCTGGAAAATCACTAAGTCTTTTTCTGGCTTGTTCCTGGTACATACTAAATATTTCTCAGTACTCTGTGCTATGCTTGTCATCGTAAGGGAACAGAATATATGTAGGATATGCTCCGTGCTTTCCAAGAGCTAGCAGTATAGTTAGGAAAAACATAGGCATACATTGGAAAGCTAAGTAACACTACCAGGCACCAGATGTTTGTTTACATGTAGACAAATAAGTCTTTAGAGTTATTCCCAGAGGAGGCCAGGGTGTTTTTGGAGAGGTCTAGGACAGCCTCTTCCATAAAGTGGACTTGTGTTGGACCTTAAAGGATGCATCAGGTTTACATAAACAGAAATCAAAAGAGGAGCTTGCCAGCCACTCTCTGCAAACAACATGTTCCTTTGTATCTTTGGGCCTTTGCATAGCAGTTCACTCGAATCCCCTTGGCCTGCTTGTCTGCCTATCCAATCCTGCTTCTCCTTTAAGATGCATTTCAGATGCCACCTCATCTCTGAAGACTCCTCTGTGCCCCCTGTCCCACCAGCATCACCACTTCCACTCCCTTACAGGGTTAAAGGCGCCTTGGGGGGAGGGGGGCACAGAAGGTGCCATTGTGTCCTTCCTGCACATCATGTTTTTTTTATACTCATCCCAAAATTGTTTTAAGATCCCTGTCTTTTTTTATCTCTCTCCAGTAAAGAACATAGTGCCCAGCAAAAGGTAGGCACGCTGTAAATAATGAATTAGTGAAAAAACAAACCAATGAATGAATGAACAGGTACATGAAGAAAGACTGTAGAAGCAAACTCTGAACCAGATACAGCTAGCTGACCCTCAGCATCTTCCTTCAACTCAAACCTAAGGGACAGGCATGCAGAATGAATAGGGAGAAACGATAGAGAAAGTGAAAGAGAGAAAGGATCCCTCCCGATGAGCAAACATATTCTCTTTGATGCTAGGGAAGGAGAGAGAAAACCAAAGTCATTCTTCATCCCAGCGAGCGCCTACTGGGTACCTCCCACGAGTGTACTCCCACTTGCATGGACACACCCAGAAGGGCTGCGCTTCTGGCCTTGCGTGGAGGGCTCCTAAAAAAGCACTCCCCCACCTTGTTGATGTGCTGCACAGCAGTGCACAGGTCCCTCCCTGAAAAAGCATGGCTCATGCTGATGAAACCTTGACATTTGGTGAAGCTCAGGACGGGAAAGATGTGCATTCAATTAATGCATTTCCCAGAGCAAAGGGAAACCTAATAAACTAGACTGATTGACTGGTGCTTTCCCGTGAGTTGTTCAAAGACTCTTTTCAAAGGGGCTCAGGCCTGCGCATGAATCCTTGGCCTGTCTGGGTGGGAACACAGAGGAGCACATCGCTGGCCACATGCAGCCTGCCCCTTGCAGAAGCCACTGTGCTCTCCACATGCAGCAGGGCTCTTGGAGTCCAGGAAACCTGAAATCAAGTTCCATTCCTGTCTCTTACTTACTGTGTGGCCTTCCTAACTGTGTGAAGTGAAGAACTTCATCTGTTTGAGCCTCAGCATGACCATCTGTAAAATGGGATATAAGCTCTTCCTTGTTGGGTTGTCAGGAGGATCCGAGATGGTGACTAAAACTGTTCCCTCCAGTGCTGGCTCCTGGTAGACACTCAACAGTGGAAATGGTTATAGTTATTACCAGCTATTCCTATGCCGTTTATCTTCAAGTAATATTTACTGGGTGACCAGTAGGCTTATACCTGTGTGCCAGGCACTGAAGAGGCACAGAGATGTTTAACAGGAATTTCATGGAGGAGATGGAATTCTCTCTGGGTCTTCAGAGATAGGCATATTTATTTTGATTCTCAAATGAAGAAGGGACAGTGTGGGGCAAAAGTAGTTTTACATCTGTTCATATGGAAAATAGTGCAATAATTAATAAATAGTAATACAAGAATAAACTCTATGCTTCACATATTTACAACTGTAATCCTACTCTAGCCATGCCCATATTCTCCCTGACATTGTCTTTTCAATGGCAAGCCTTCATTCTTGGAGAGAGCAGGTGATCATTTGTCTGCATTACACAGACGTCATAATAATATTCTGGGGAAACAAAAAGAGGGGAAAATTCACCCACAATCCTTGACCCCAACACTTCAAACCTGTCTTGATTTCCCAGGTTCAGGGTGAGTGAAATTTCATTAGGCAAAGACAGAATTGGGGAATGGCGCTTAATCCAGATGCCATGGGGCTTTTGTATCTCATCCAAACAGTGGGGATTTTAGTCTATCTTGTCGTCAATAGCCATTGTTGACAGAGAAAACTTCATTCCCTGTGTTCACGTTATTTAAAAGTGCATCTGGAAACAGCCTAAGCGCCCATCAACAGATGAATGGATTAGAAATCTGTGGTACATCTACACAATCGAATACTATGCTGCTATAAAAAAGAAGGAATTCTTACCATTTGCAACAGCATGGATGAAACTGGAGAGCATTATGCTACGTGAAATAAGCCAGTCAATGAAAGGAAAGTACATGATCTCACTCATTTACAGATAATTAAGACCATTATAAACTGATGAACAAAAAAAGATACAGAGGCAGAGCAACATCGAACAGACTGTGAAACTACAGCGGGAAGTCCAAGGAGGGTTGCGGGGGGTGGCAGGGTGGGGAGTAAGAGATCAACCGAAGGACTTGCTTTGTAATACTTTAAGAAATAAAAAAAATTAAAATTAAATTGAATTTAAAAATAAAAATAAAAGTGCATACCTCACCTAGACCCTCCTGAGCATATACTATAGGGTGTCCCCAAAAAATTGTATACACACATTTTGAATAATTATAAAGGCAGTGTTTGTTCAAATCCATTTCATTTTCAAAATTGAGCTATCAGCTATTAAAGTGTGTATACATTTTGGGGGGGCGGGGTGGGGGGGACACCTGGTATATGGGAAACAGTTTCCTAAAGTAGAAAGTAAGTAGGCAGGGACCCTAGAGGTGTCGTTTATTATGGCAATATTCTTTCATCGCGTATCAATTACAGAATGCATGAGAGTGGGTGTGCCTGCCACGCAGCTAGGACAACAGTATAAACTGCACTTATTGGAAGCTCTTTCTTGCATTTAGAGCAGCTGTTTATGCAACCTCTCCTCCTTTCACATTCTACCCACCAAAACCTCATTCCTCTCCAGCCCCCTTCGAATTCTAAACTCCAGGCCACTTCATGCTCCTGGGGACTATTCACCAGGCCTGTCCATGTCAGTGCTTGTGCCCCAGGCCCACGCAGCCCTGGGGCACTGTTGGGAGCCAGGATTAGGGCAGGGGTGCCCAGGGCGATGCCGTCACCCTGTGGGCACCCAGTAAACACTGGCTGGCTGACTGCAGTGGTGCCCAGCTAACAAGTGCCAGAGGTTTTATCGGTACTTAGAAATGTGAAGACAGATGGGGGAAGGAGGCACGAGAGTTGGAGGTGTGGTGGGGACACAGCCCCACAACCAAAGCCCAGATAGCATTGCACCAGCATACTCATCAGACATAAAAGATTTTGATTTCAACAAAAGATAAAAGGGTCAGCAAACACCCCGGATGAATGGCAAGTAGGCTAAAAAAAAAAAAAAAGGTTTCTGTCTGATTCTGCTTTTCTCACATCAAAGGGAAGATGAACAGACTGGGTTTCAAAAAACTTCCCCAGAGACACAATAAGCAGGAGTAGGCAAAAGTAGGTTTACAGTTGTGAGTCTACGAAATGGAGTTTAATCCTGTATGATTACTTATTCTTTTTTTGTATTATTTTCTGTAAGAACAACTGTAAACCTACCTTTGCCCCAATGGACCTTGATGTTGGAGCAAAAAGTTGGACTGGTAGAATCAGAACAGTTACTGAAAGAGTTTTGGGAAGAAAATGAGCGAGAAGAAACATTTGTATAGTATCTGTTGTATTCTGGTCACTCGGGGTGCGTTATTATTCGTTCAGTCTTTGAAGTAATGCCATGAAGGTGCAATTGGTTATCGTTATTATTCTTGTTACTATAAATATTAATATTATTATAATCATCTCAATGATGGAAAACCAGGGCTCAGAGATCACATGCTGATTATATTCCAGAGCTGAGAACCAAACTCCAGCCTGTCCGGTTTCCAAGCCCACTTCATTGCCCCCTTAAAAGTCTGGGAAACCCAAGTTCATCTTCATCCGCACATACCTAACCCCTTAAATCATGAAGGAAAGATGCCTGCTCATGGGTCTTAGCCTCTCTTAGTCAGAAACAGCTCTCCTTCCCCATTTAGAAACATGCCAAAAACACTTACTGAGACCTACTAGGTGCTAGGGCTACAGGGGCAAACATAACAGGGCCCTTCAAGTCCCCAGTGATTCAACTTCCCAGTCACTTTTCAGCAAGAGGCTGAGTTCAGGTGTCACCTGAGTTCAATGGTGAGCGAAGTCGCTGTTGCACAAGTTTTGTGAGGATCAGCTGAAAAGAAACAGAGGGGGAGCCATCTGGGCGTTTAGCATTTCTAGCAGGGTACAGGATCATCAGTTTGCAGGCAATGTCATGCCTCATTTGTGTGGGGGTTTTGGTGGCATTTATTTTATTCAAAGCCCATTTATCCTGGGCTTTTTCCAGTGCCACGTGAGATTTTATGATTCATCCAATCCCTTTTCTCCATAATGTTGTTTTGCACACATGCTGACATGTGGCAGGCTCAGATGAGCTCTCAGAAGGGAATGGGAGATCGGAAAACGGTGTGATCATTTGGGGGAAGCGCCCACTGTTTCCATTTACAATGCCATGGAATAAACGGAGGTGCAGAAGACTTCCTCACCAAGGTAGGTTTCCAAAGATGGTAGCAACCTGTTTCATACGTTACTCGAGTAACACTGTAATTCATTTATCCATGTCTGCACCCTACTTAAGATCTCCTTGCCTGCATAGTCAAAGCTTGAACAACCATAAATTGATAAGCAGATGTTGAGCCCACCGGGAGCCTGGTGAACCGTGGGCTTTCTGTCAGATGCAAAACCAGTACCTTAGCAGCAGGCCTGAAGGCCAAAGGATGTATAAGGGGAAGGGTTTCATATTAATTCAACATTTATCGAGGCCGACAATTCCGTGGAGGAGGCAAGCATATGATTTGTGCGAAGAGAGGCAAAATGAGGTTCCCAAGTTCATTTAGTAAGTGGTGAGACAGTACTTAAACCTCGGTACTGACTCACCTGTGGGGGCAGCCCTGCTGTTTACTCCAACCGGGGTTCAATCCTAGAGGGCTGAGGGGGGAAGGAGGGGAGGACAGAGAAAGGAGCCAAGGGATGGACATCTTGACATTAGTGTTGTTTTCTTTTTCTTCTGAATAAATGTCCCTTTTTGAGGGGGCATAAAAAGGAACTGTAAACATTTTAGACATCTTTGAGGGGCGGGGGTTTCTTACCCCAGGTAAATTTCTTCTCCCCAAAATATGCTAATCCAATTCCCTGACCTTGTCACCTCCAGGCCAGGGACTCTCCCCTCCTCCCAACCAAGTTCTTTTTCAAGGGGCCTATCATGTGTTACTCAGCATGATTTGCTGAATCAAATCGTGAGGGAGAGCCCCTGAGTGAAGTGACCGAGGGACCTTCCCCGCAGTGAGGAACAAGGGAGAAAAAATGATAGCCATTTTTACATTGTTTTTTTCAGACCCTACTCTTCTCATATGACTTACCATCACCAGTGCCCTCGGGGCTCCCCCTTGTCCCTGTCTTTTGATGGCTTTATCGTTTGATGGGTTCAGACAACACAAGACTCTAATTGTCCTCTTATAACTGTCCGTTAGCCACCTATTCCCTCACTTTGGCCATGACCAAGTCAAATAATAGCCAACACAGGCTCTTTCCTCCTTCTGGCCATGCCTGAAGTCCAACCATTAGTCCAGTCCCTTAGGCAATGATGAACAATGTTCAGACCATTCAATGGGCCTAAGAAAAGGTCATTTTGAGTGGCACTTCCCTAATAAAACAATAACAACTCTAAAATAGTAAAACACTTTCTTGAGTAGTCATCCAGTTGGACAATTGTAGTCCTCTTGTTTTCAAATAATTAAAACCCTATTTCTGATTTATTGTTTGGCTGAGTCCTGTAATGATCTTCTGTTCTGGACCTATGAACAGCTGCCCAGCAGGGACAGGCAAGGAGAGTCTGTGGAGGCCAAGATAGATCACCAGACAGCTGGAAGACCAGAGGGCCTACAGGACTGTGTCCTGTCCTGACAAGTACATTCATTTTCCCTTTGCTTTCTTGGCAAGTGGTAGGTAGTGTTTGTTTGGGCAAAACCCAAAAAGGAGAAGTCAACCCACATTGTCAGAGAGGGAGTAGCAAGTGTTGTGCATGGAGACCTTGCAAATGTCCGATACACACGAAACCTCATGCTTTGCTTACAATTCACAATTTCTCTAGTTAAGAGTTCAGAGCCTGAGCTTCAAACTATGTTGGGAAATAAAACAATGAGATGTTTGTTCTAGTTGTGTGTCACTTTTATGTAGTAGCTTCATTCCTTAAAGTGTGTTTTATAGATCAATATCAACTTATGGTGCCTATTGACTTACAGCATGGTTTCGGTATCACTTTATCTTTATAGAATACATTTTTATTATTAGAGGCTTCTTATTCCTTAGCTTTAAGTATCTCTATTCCTAATCTCCAGCCTTTCTGCCAAAGGCTGAAAAAGCCAAATTACTAAGCTGTAAGTGATCTGTTCACCATTAATTTAACAGATATTTGTTGACTGACTCAATCATATGTTCAGGGGTGAACAAGACAGTATCTGAAGCCTGGAGTAGCTCACTCTTCCGAAAGGGCTTGCCCTTACCTAGGATCATCCAATGATCTCTATGAGGCAGAAGTTTCTTGGTCCAGTAGAATAGACATCCTGCTCAGATCCCAAGTGTCTTGGTCCAGTAGGGTAGATACCATGCTCAGATCCCAATTTCCTTGGTCCAGTAGGGTAGGTACCCTGCTCAGATCCCAAGTTCCTTGGTCCAGTAGAGTAGACACCCTGCCCAGATCCCATCTGGTAGCTGCTATACCTTCCCCAGGGGCTGTGACCTTGTCTTTGCACACCTTCTACCTGGGGAATTGCCTCCAGCTATTCTCAGGAGACTATGCCCCAAACACTCTCACCCATCCCCAACAGAAGCCCACAGCCAATGACTGATATGTACAAGGTGGGTGGACATAACGGACTAACCTCCTTGCCCGATGAGGGACTAATTTTGATATGTAATTTGTACTCCAGCCTTTCCCTAAGGGTTCAAACTGAAGCAATCTCCAGCTGAGTCAACATCCTTGCTTAGATATTTGCTCCTGCTCTGTCCTGCTTTCCTCTCTTCCTCTGTCTGGGGAACACATCCTCAGTAAGTCACTTGAACTAGACTCTTGATCTCAGGCTTTGTCTAAGGGAATGCAACCAAACACATTTAGTTTGACTTTATTTTGTAGCAGAAGTGTTACAAAATAGTGGTCTTTGAAAAAAAAATCTGTATACTTTTTTCACTCATTCAGATTGTGGGACTCTTAACATTAAATAAAGTCAGCAAGTTTGCATGGTTTTATTTATATTCGGGGTAAAGAAACAATGGTCTCACAATACTCAGGACTATTTAAAAAAGCGCAAGGTCATTGCCAATTTCCCCCTAGTCTATCTCTAAACCAGTTCTTTGTGGGAACATCACACTCACAGATAGGAGTCATGAGCTTTTGCTTTTGAGTAATGGTGTTAAGTGTGAGCTGCATTGAAAATGAATGCGCTGCCTGATCGTTTCCACGGAGCCTTTGGTGAGGGTTGATGGTGAGTTTGTTGGATAATTATCTGGCTGGTTTTTTTTAATCTAAGCATCCTTTTATACATTGCGATTTCTGTTTGCGAGTTTAGCTTCAAGTTTACTGAACCATTTAATTAACTTAAGTGTTTAAACTTCTAGAGGTGTTGATTGATTCTAATCAGTATTTTTTGCTACCCTAATTGAAGGCTTTCTCTCATGGACTATTGTCAGTGAAGCAAAAAATAATAAATAAAGCAAAACGGTGTTTCATCTTTGGCATAATCTAACACAAATTTCGTTCAGCCCATAATTGCAAAAACTTCAGGGGGACAGAATGGAGCCAATTTCTGTTTCCTTTGAAGTGGGAGAGCCAGCCCCTGGAAGGGAGAGCATGCAGCAGGCGCAGGGAGCAGAGTCTTACAACCTCTCACCAGTCCTCTGACTTCAAGCCAGAGCGCTTTCAGGTTTGGCAGATTTCACTTTTCATGGAAGCTCAGTGGGGGGATGTTTTGCAGGGACACTTGCCACCCAGAGAAAGCAATTTTCTCTCTTAACAGCACTGCTTTTCCCAGAAAAGCAAAAATTCACCCCCAGTCTCCCACTTCCTGCAGTAACACCCCAGGCCAAAGCAAACCTAAGCCCTAGGACAGGAGCTGCCCAACATTGAAGAGGGCTTTCCGCTGGTGGGGAGGATGGAAGCTGGACTTCTACATTCCAAGCGTTCAGACAGCCCCTTGGCTGTGTTTATCTGCCCTTTAGAGCACCCCCACGGGGAGCCAGAGGGGACAGGCATGTGAGACAGCTCTGGGGCGTGCCCAGGCCTGCAGGTACCTGAGACCTAGCCCCAAGACCACTCCCCAACTTTGGTTTTTGAAGACCAGGTTTCCTGTTGCCTTCAGAAAGCTTTTCTGGCAAGCTGCCCTGGGTCTCTCCTGAGACAATTCTGTTCTAGTTGACTTCCGTTCGGCACAAAATAATGTATTATGGATATTGCATTTCTCTGCTAAGAAAATGTCGGCTGCTAAACTAGATCAAACCGCCCTCCAGTTCTTCAGCGCTGACTCATTTTAATTATTGAACTTCTCTCCCTGGAAAGTACGCTCTGTGCTGTTTGCAGAGAAACTGGCAGTTTTAACACAGTTTGGAAACTTTTCATAGATTGATCACCCCAGGAAAACAGGCAGCTGCTGATCACCAGAGAAATGCTGCAGTTAAGGTTAGTTTGCTATTTGACGGCGCTGAAGCAGTGGATGCGTGGGGTTTCCTCCCTACCATCCTCCCTGCCCCCCTGGATTCCTCTGCATGAACCCTTTTTTCCTATGTCCTTCAGGAGTCCAGTTCTAGAACTATGGCTTGATCCCCAATAGGGGGCGTGCAGGAGGCAGCCAAACATGATTCTCTTTCATCATTGATGTTTCTATCTCTCTCTCCCTCTCCCTTCGTCTCTGAAATCAGTAAAAATATTTTTTTTAAATATTAAGTATACACAGACGGCATCCATACCCTAAGAACTGTGCTGACCACTCATTCATTTATATATTCATACAATAAATATTCAGGAAGCACCTAGCGTATTGCTTCTATGAGGATCTAACTACTGAAGCTACAACAGAAAAGAGAATGAAAGCTCCTTTGTAATGGAACTTAGTAGAGAAGACAGGCAATAGATAAATGTGTAAAATGTGTGATCACCAAATGGTGACCAGAGCTGTGGGAGAAATGAAGTAGGAGATGGGTTATAGGGAAAGTGCTTGGGATGGGATGGGATTGCAATAATAAGTAAGGTGGCCAGGGAAGACCTTACTGAGAATGTGACATGTGAACAAAAACCTAAGAGGATGGGGAGGCCAGCTTGCATTCCCAGGTAGAGAGCTTCCAGGTGGGATGTGCCTGGTGTGCGGCAGGGAGGCCACTGCAGCTGGAAACGATGTGTTAGGGGAGAGCGGAGAGGACCAGGTTGGCTGGGATCCATCATGAAGGTTGGAGAGTGAGATCTGGATTGGGTTTCGTTCTAAGTGTGATGGGGCCCGTGAGAGGTTTTCAAACAGAGGAGTGGCAGGATCCAATCTAGGTTTTAACAGGCTAGTTTGGGCTGTTCTGCCAGGAAAAGACAGGAGGGGAGACAGGCATAGGCAGGGAGACCAGTTCAGAGGCTGCTGCGATTATCTGGGTGAGAGATGCTGGCAGCTTAGACCAGAGTAGTAGCAGTGCAAGAGGAGAGAAAGAGTTGGATTCTGGTTACATGTTGAAAGTAGGGCCAACTCATAGCTGAGGGACTTGGTGTGCTGTGAAGAGGAGAGGAGTCGAAGTTTGGGGCCAGAAAGGGGAGCCCATTTCTAGCAATTGGGTCCACTCAGGAATCAAAGCAGACCAGATGGACCCATAGTGAGCACAGAGTCATGATGAAGGGAGTAACTGATCTCACTGCTAACAGCTTCCATTCCCAGAGCACCTAATCTCTGCCAGGCCCTGCTGAGCCTATGTAACTCCATCTCCTCTTCCCACAACCAGGGACAAACAGACCGTTGTCCTCACAGATGAGGACATTGAGGCTTGGGGCAGAGCGACTTGCCCAGTGCTGGGAGCACAACTCCAGCCAGGCCTATCTGGCTTCCAGACCTCATGCTCTCAACCACTGTGCTTGCTACTCAGAATCACATTCAAAATAGTTTTGAACCAAGTTCAAGAAAATTATGAATTGCTCATCTTCCTCTAAGGCTTTCGAAACTATTGAATCAGTTTTCTGGATTGAGAACACCCCCAGCTTGGCCAGTGGTGGAGACCCCTGGTCATATTCTGACTGTTCCTCTGTGTGCATCCTTTTCTCCCCTCTTTCAGCAACTCAGCAGTGGCTTCATAGCTAGTCATGGGTCACAGGTTTCATAATCGCAGCTGCTGGGACCCCCAATCTGGTTCAGAGGAGTCCTCTCTCTTGAGATTTGAGAGACACCCTTAATCATTTGATGAGATTTGGACAGTAACTTGCTCTTACCTGCAACAGTTTTACAACATATGGGTGACTTTCTGTTGAGGCAAATTTTTTTTCAGGTGAATTAACCCAAAGTGGATACCATTTCCTGGCCTCATTTCCAGGCACGGGGGAATTCATATTTGTCAGCCTGTGACACTAACTATATGTTCCTTATTATTCAGAAAAATAGGTATTGAGCACCCACTATGTGCAAGGCACTGCCTTGGGAATGCAGCTCTGAGCAAACTAGACCCAGTTCCTACTCTTATGAGGCTGATAGTCTGATGGGGGAGCCAGACACTAAACCGAAGGACCCCATTGTTAGGGTTTAGGACAGGGGTAGGATTTGTGCCTTAAAGGGAAGAAACATGGTTCCGTGTGTGTGTGTGTGTGTGTGTGTGTGTGTGTGTGTGTGTGTAAACAAAGGAGCCAGGACTTGCCTGGGGGGTGAGGGAAAGTGTCCTTGAAGAGATGGTCGGTAGGCTATTACCTGAAGGATGAGTGATTCTCCCTGCGGGAGGATGGGGAAAAACAAGTGGTCCAGAAAGAGCCCTTTGAACAGAAGGAACTATGATGACTTTAAGGGGAAAAGAAGGAAAGCCAAGGCTGATGCAAAATGAGGTGAAGAATTAGGCCAAGCCACAAATCCCTCCATAAGAATATTGATCTCACCCAGCCGGTGTGGTCAGTGGTTGAGCGTCGACCTGAGAGAACCAATAGGTCACAATTCAATTCCCAGTCAGGGCACATGCCTGGGTTGCGGGCTCAATGCCCAGTGTGGGATGTGCAGGAGGCAGCCAATCAATGGTTCTCTCTCATTATTGATGTTTCTATCTCTCCCTCTCCCTTCCTCTCTGAAATCAATTTTTTTAAAAAAAGAAATTTTAAATGTTGATCTCTAACCTAAGAGGGCAGGAATCCATCCTAGGAGGGACAAATGAAAAGAGGAACATGTTACATGTGCTTTAGGAAGGACCAGGAAAGCACCATGAACTGCCTATAATAATTATAGGAGGTATATTGGAGGAGCAAGGTGGACAGAGGAGACCACATACTACAATATCACAGTATCTGCAGTCACAAGGTGATCTAGTTTACACTGAATTTGCCTGGACATGGAACCTTAGCATGTCTGACCTGGAAGAGATCTGAGAGAGCATTTCCCCACTCCAGCTGCATTATTTTATGGATGAGAAAATGGCCGTAGAAGATGACTTGCCCAAGAACATATGGCCACTTAAATTACAGAGTCAGCACTCAAACTTAGGCCTGCCTCCTAACTTAGACCCTGGGGCTCCTAACCATGGTGTAGAGTTATCTGTATTTCCATGAAAACTGAGCTCTATCAAAGTACTAGTTGTGTCATAGTTAATATTGTATGTCCAATGTTTGATAGAAGTAAGTACTCAGCATATGATGGATGGATGGAGAGAGTGGTGAGTGGGTGGGTGGATGTGTGGATGGGTGGGTGGGTAGATGGATGGATGGATGGACATATGGAAGTATGAAATGACAGATGGATGAGTGGATTTGGAAAGATGCTCTTTCTTTTAGACCCCATAAAGTTCCATAGCAACAGTTGAAAGAGAAATCCTTTTTCCCTTAATAAGAACCATGCTTCCTGACCTTCCATCCCCAAAGGCATGCCCTTTAGTCATGTCAGCCACTCCTGGGCCATGACATGAGTGTGACCCCATAAGACACCCTTCCTTACTCAAGCCTGTGCCTGGGCAGCACGGGTTCCTGAGAGAAGCTGATAAACCCACTCCAGTTGTTTGGGATGGCAAGCAGCCCAGGAACACTTGGGTCATTGCACTGACTTCTGATTCCTCCTGGAAAGGAGCCTGGCTTGCTAACTGTCCAAATTGAATTTTAAAAACTGTAATTAGGTCACTATAAAGATTTGTCTCTTTTAATGGCAGAAAGCCCGGGTTCATAAGTGTTTCCTCAGGAGCTCATCCTTTCTCACCCACTACTCCTGTGAAGCCCACACCCCATTAAGGGAGGACTGAATTAAATACTCAGAAATATTATCTCAAATGACAGTGAGTCTGGGGAGTCTCAGAAAGTGGCTCGGGGCTATTGCCAATATATATCCTTGACAAATATCCTCTCATTAATCCTCATGAAAATACTGGAGAATGGGGCCTTGTTTTAATTTACAGCTGAGGAGAGTAAGACCATAGGGCAGGGGTGGGCAAACTTTTTGACTCGGGGGCCACAATGGGTTCTTAAACTGGACCGGAGGGCCGGAACAAAAGCATGGATGGAGTGTTAGTGTGAACTAATATAAATTCAAAGTAAACATCATTACATAAAAGGGTACGGTCTTTTTTTTTTTTTTAGTTTTATTCATTTCAAACGGGCCAGATCCGGCCCGCGGGCCGTAGTTTGCCCACGGCTGCCATAGGGTCTAATGGGCTTGCCTATCCCAAGGTCAATATTCGGACTCAGATCTACCAGGGGTGTGCCCCGAAAATTATATTTCCAATGGGCTGACTTCCTACCTGTACTTATTTAGAATGTGATCATGGTAACTGATCAACAGAGAAAATTTACATGTCATCAACCAACATTTATTGATCACCTACTATGCACAGGGTACCTAACCAGAGGCTTATCTCAGCCCAATTGGATGTTCCTCTTTGCCCTCAGAACACTAAACTTGGGACGTCATTCCAGCCCCTGGCCAACCACTTTCTCAACCACACATGATCTGGAGAACAGCACTTAACCCTTGGTCTCCTCCCCCACCATATGGGCACTGCAGTTTGTATACAATAAATCCCCAATAGGACACAGATGGCACACTCAAATTGGAAACACTGAGGGAAGTGTGTGCAAAGGGACCATTCGTAACAGCGTGAGTGTGGGGAAGCCTTTGGGGATAATACACTAACCCCAGGACAGAACATTCTATCTGTTACTACCCCAAGGTCCAAAGGGACAAAGACAGGGAGCAGTTACCAGAAGCTGGCATGAGAGATTCTTGAGGGTTGGCAGTCCTGAAAGGGGCAGTGACCTTTGAGACACAGCCCACTCGAGATAAGCTTACAGGACAGGAACCAGGGGCATAAGGACCTGATCTCCCCGGCCTCCTCTCTCCAACTTCCTCCCAGGGCTACCAGAGGGCACAGGGCCAGTCAAGGCAGAGCACACAGTCTCCCGGGCTGAGTGGAGAAGAGTAGAGAGTGAGTCAGGATATACAGGTGGAAACCACTAGCCCTACTTGCACCGAAGTGACCTGATGAAATGAGTCCATGGAGGGAGAAAGAGCTGTCACCAGAAGGGGATAAGATTTAGTGTGCCACTAAGAAGGGGATGAGAGCCATCTAAAAGAAGGATCTGCAGCGCTAGCCAGTTTGGTTCAGTGGATAGAGCATCGGCCTGTGGACCAAAGGGTCCCAAGTTCGATTCTGGTCAAGGACATGTACCTTGGTTGCAGGTTCAATCACTGGTCGGGGCACACTCAGGTAGCAACTCATCAATCCTTCCCACATCAATGTTTCTCTCTCTCTCCTTTCCTTTCTCTCTAAAATCAATAAACATGTTCTCGGGTAAGGATAAAGAAAAAGAAAAAAATGAACCATAATACCCTCCTTACAGGATGCTGTGAGTTTAAATGGGGATATAAAGGGAAACTCATAATGTCTGGCACTTAGTAGGTACCTAAACATATTACGGAGTGAATGAATGAATAATTTCTAAGAGACTGTCTGGCTCTCAGGAGATAGGGGTCTGATTCTCTAGACTGGTTGTCAGGTTGTGAGTAAGAACTCGTGACATCTGGGCAAGGTACCAAACCGAGGGCAAGAAGTAGGGCAGGTTGAAAGCTTGGAGGTCAGCATGCTAACTGCAAGGTCTGCAGAAAGAAGGGGCCCTGAGTGGAGATCACACATCCAAGAATTCCATCAAGTCTGCAGACTGCAGCAGCCTCTGGGAAAGGAATTTGAATATAAGCTGGAAACCTTGATAGAACATCCAATTTGTCAAATTAGGATTCTTCTGGCAGTACATTAGAAACGAGTATGAAATTACTTCTCAAATATGGGTGGATAATTGAGAATTAGCTATTATGAGACTTCCATTTGGGGATATAAATAATAGTAAAAGGATGCAGAACTTGAAGGAAGGAAGCTGACATTTGGTGAATGTCTTGGGATCCAACCAGTGCATGTAGCAAAAGTCCCGGTCTTCACACAGGTTGTCTAGCAGAAGAAAACAACAAACAAGGAACATGATAAAAACAAATAAATTATATACTGTTGTGGATTGGATTATGTCTTCCAAATATATATATTTAAGTCCTAAACCAGTGATGGCGAACCTATGACACGCGTGTCAGAGGTGACACACAAACTCATTTTTTGGGTTGATTTTTCTTTGTCAAATGGCATTTAAATATATAAAATAAATATCAAAAGTATAAGTCTTTGTTTTACTATGGTTGCAAATATCAAAAAATTTCTCTATGTGACACGGCACCAGAGTTAAGTTAGGGTTTTTCAAAATGCTGACACGCCGAGCTCAAAGGGTTCGCCATCACTGGGTGGAGGACCTAAACCCTGATCCCTGTAAATGAGCCCTTATTTGGAAATAAGGTCTTTGCTGATGTAACCAATCAAGTTAAGATGAGACCACTAGCGTGGGCCCTGAGCCAATGACTGGTCTCCTTAGAAGAAGAGGGAAATTTGGTCACCGACACAGATGGAAGATGGCCATGGGAAGACAGAGGCAGATCAGAGGTATGCTGCCACAAGCCCAGGGGACGCCACAGGTCACCGAGAGCCCCCAGGAGCCCGGGGAGAGGCATGGGACAGATTGTCCCTCAGAATCCCCAGAAAGCACTAACCCTGCAACACCTTGATTTTGGACTTGTAGCCACCAGAACTGCGAGGGAGTCCATTTCTGTTGTTTTAGGCAAGTGGTTCTCAACCTTCCTAATGCCGCGACCCTTTAATACAGTTCCTCATGTTGTGGTGACCCCCAATTTCATTGTTACAAATTGAACATAATTAAAGCATAGTGATTAATCACAAAACAATATGTAATTATATATGTGTTTTTCCGATGGTCTTAGGCGACCCCTGTGAAAGGGTCGTTCGACCCCCGAAGGGGTCGAGACCCACAGGTTGAGAACCGCTGTTTTAGGCAGCCTTGGGAAACTAACACATCATATCAGAAGATGGTAAGTACTACTGAGAAAAGGCATACACAGAACAGGGAGAGAAGGATAAGGAAGGGAGAAGGAGGGTGGGCAGGCAAGGGAGGTCTGGAGAAATTGGGACAGGCATCATCAAGAAAGTGACATTTGAGCAAAATTTGAAGGCAGGAGGGAAGAGAGCCAAGCAGAGATAAGGGGAAAAATGTAGCAGGCAAGGAAGCAGGGATACGGAGGCCCTCGGTGGAGTGTGTCCTGTTAGGGGCACCTAGAAGGCCAATGTGGTAGGAATGTGAGCAAGCAGCAGGGAGGAGAGCAGGAAGGTAAGCGAGGCCAGACCCTGGGAGGCCATGCCGGCCATGCCATCCATCGCCAAAACTTGGGTGCTGTGAGAGTGTTTTGAGTGGTCAGTACATGGTCTGAAACAGGATGTAAACTGCTTGCTTTGGCTGCTGCACTGAAAACATGGAAGAAGGACGAGGACAGAAGCAAAGAGACCTGTTTCAGGGGCCACAGCAGCAAACCAGCTAAGAGCACTTCCTTGATGGGGTCCTTCCTCATGACACCTGCTGGGTTGGGGACAGAGCAGGATTCTTGGTCCGGGTCTCCCCTCCACATTGTGCAGCCTGCAGACCCACCACCCACATGCAGGCCAGGCCACTGTAAAGTCTTCTCTGAGACCTTTCAGAGAAGGAAGGGAAGACCTTACGTGCCCTCCTGGGCTTCACTGCCCTCAACTCTAATGTCTACCTCAGAGGGATGCTGCAAGAATTGGATGGAGGAACAGCTGTGGAAGCATTTCCGAAAAAGCATAAAGCACTAGCTAAATGCATGCGATTGTAATTAATACTAATAACAGTCACCCCTCCTCACCCTGCAACCATTAGCCTATAAATACCACCCATACAGCATCTTCATGAAGGGATGGTCCCCACGTGGGGATGGGACTGGTGAACACATCTGCTGGGGAGCATTTTCCACGTCATAGGTTTCATTGTAACAAGGTCAGCGACGGCCCGTTACCGTGGACCATCTGTTGGGGATGTGGAAGTAGCCTCGGCATGCAGAACTGGGCCTTAGGAGGGAACAGCAACCTAGCAACACACAGTAATTTATGGCATTGGATTCTTCTATAATGCTGCGTTTCACGTGTCTTTCTAAGGATGGCTGGTTTTGTTTCTGATGCTCTGGAGGATGCTGACTGAAGCTAAGATTGGTCACCTGCCAGCAGACAGCATTTGCATGGATTGGGCGGCAGGGGGCGGGCATGTGTCTGGTTGAAGGAAGACGGGGAAGGTTGGTTCAAAGCAATCTTGGAGCAAAGAGAGTGGTGAGCAGGTTGGTGTCTCTTCATCAGGTGCTGGTGCTAAGTAAAAGCTGAAAAGGATATCAGGGGGAACGCTTTGTAGAGTAGATGGTTATCTACCCACTATGCTGCACCCCTGAACCTGATAGAAAACAGCATTGAATGTAACTGCAACTGAAAAAAAAAGTTTTTAATTTAAAAACAAAACTGAAAGGGACTGTTCTGCCCGGCAACCTTGACAGACTTAGAGGGACACCAGCTGTTTTGCTTCAGGGTCCAGGTGAACCGTTGAAACAGAGGGCAGGGAAAAGGAACCTTTATTCCGGTTCAAGGGAGAACACAGCGACAGCAGAGCTGATGGTAGAGCAGCGGCAGCACCCAGCCATGGGACTAGGCAGTGGGCAGGCCCTTCTAGGATGGCCAGGAAAGGTGACCAAGAGGATGGAATCCTTGTTCTAAGTCTGGAAGGAACATTTCTGCAGGTTGATGGGGGGAAAGGAGGTAGGTTCAAGCAGAGAAAGCAGTACTGCAAATTCATGAAGGCGTGAAACAGCCCGTAAAAAACAATACAAAATAAGAATAATCATAACCAATATCATACATTACTATTAATAATACTTTCCATTTAATCTTCACAGCAACCTAAGAGGTAACGATGCGTATTATTCCCATTTTACAGACAAGAAAGTAAAGCTCTGAGAGGTTTAGTGCTAAAACAGGTAAGTGATAGAAACCA
>NW_006291007.1:406666-408514 GCF_000327345.1 Myotis davidii
GATTTTAGAGCGAGAGGCAGGGGGAGGATAGAGAAACATTGATGTGGGAGAGAAACATCAATTGGTTGCCTCCAGTATGTGCCCCGACTGGGGATCAAACCCGCAACCTAGGTATGTGCCCTGACTGGGAATCAAACCCTCAACTTTCTGGTGTAAGGGCAACCCTCCAACCAACTGAGCCATCCGTCCAGAGCCCTACTGGTGTTTCTTAATGAGGACACCACTGACACGTGGAGAGCATAGTTCTTTATTGTGAGGTACTGTAGGGATCACCTATGACAGCGGTTCTCAACCTGTGGGTCGTGACCCCTTTGGGGGTGGAACGACCCTTTCACAGGGGTCGCCCAAGACCATGGGAAAACACATATATAATTACAAATTGTTTTTGTGATTAATCACTTTGCTTTAATTATGTTCAATTTGTGACAATGAAATTGGGGGTCACCACAACATGAGTTACTGTATTAAAGGGTCGCCGCATTAGGAAGGTTGAGAACCACTGACTTAGAGCCAAGGGACTGATTGAGATTCTCTGGAGAGTCAGTGAAACTGGAGAAGTGAAAGCCAAGGTCCAAGCCCTGGGGCTCCCCCAAACCCTGGGGCACCCTCAAGTTTGGAGCGGCAGGAAAGGAGCCTGAGAAGCAGCAGCCAGCTCCTGACTCCCAGCAGGGACATCGGGCCACTCTTCCTTCCCCCGTGGGGCATCCGGTGCCTGTAAGGCTGGTGCTCACCGGCCGTCTCCTCCCTGACTTGTCTGGGGTGCTTTCCCAGCACCGGAGACCAGCTTCCCCAGCCTCTCTGTGGGCTCTTTGGCTGCTGCTCAGGGCTGTTTCTATTCCCTGGTCAGTGCAATGCAAACCAATTCATTTAGCAGCTGTTCCTCCTTCTGAGTGTTTGTTCCAAGACATATTATTCCACATTTGTCCGCATTAAACTGCATTTTATCACCCATTATCCCAAGTCCTTCAATGATCTGGGCCCCTCTGCGTTTGATTGCAGAGCTCAGTGATTTGTGGTGCCTGCAAAAGCTGTCATTTGCAGATTTGAAATCCTTCTTGCAGGGCCATTAGGGGGTTATTAGCATCAATAATGTGGCTTCGCAGAGACAGAAAGAGACAGGAGGGACATGGGGGGAGGGGCTCCTTGCCTGGGAGATACTGTGACCCTAGCTCACCCTCCTCCCCTTTCCCCACTCAGAGCTTCCCCTTCTATCCTGACACCCACACTCAGAGCGTCTCCAGTGATTTGCAGACTCCAACTCTAACTTCTCACGTCACCCTCCCTGGCATCCGTAGCCTCCAGAAATCTCAATAATTTAATAAACTGCTCCTACCAGCACGCCCCCAGCTATCTCTAATCAAGCTGACGGCGTTGTCCAACCATCCCTGGCCTAATTGTAAAGGACATTTCTGGAGATTAAACATATATTTGCTTTTCCAGCTTGCAAGCCTCCGTGCAGTTCTACCTGGTAAACAACTTGTTATGCCTGACACCCTCCCGTGATTCACCTTTGACCTGCACGTGAGACCTAAAAGGATGTTGAAGGGATGGTGCCTGTCTAACTTTTGCAGTCAGGAATTCAAGGCTCACGGTGGCGAGTCAGAAACAAGACCCCAACCCCCTCATCCCTCCCACCTCCCATCCCTGGTGCCTGGGAATCTTTGTTTCTGCTCCTCTTAATGAGATTTTGTTTCGTTATTTTCAGCTTACCCTTTTTTATATGTTAGGGCATCATAAATCCTTCTGGGAGACCTGAGAAATAATTAACTAAAGAACCTATTTCTTTTCTTCACAAATACTTGGAGAGCACCTGTTCTGGGTCAGGTGGTGAGCCCTGATGTGCAGGGG
>NW_006291007.1:408561-413732 GCF_000327345.1 Myotis davidii
TGAGGAACCAATAAAGCTAATGAGGACCATGGAGCTTTAAAGGTAGCTTTTACGTACTGCTTTTCTGAAGTCTGCTCCCCCGGCTCCTTTCCTCCCCTGATGCCCACCATAGAGATTCTTCTGTTCAGCCTGGGCAACGCCATCCCCCACCCCAGGGCCTTTGGGAATGAGTGGGCAGGTACTGGGGTGGTCACAGTGACTAGGGAGGGAGGCTGGCGTTTAGTGCCTACAGGACGCTAGATGCTCTGCGATGCTTGGGACCACTCACATGTCAACAGCACCCCACAGATAAACATGGAGAGAAGGGGTGTGTTAGCTTCCTGCGGCTGCTCTAACACATGACCACAAACTTACTGGCTTACAACAACACTCATTTACTATCTTACAGTTCTAGTGGTCAGAAGTCCAAAATGGATTTTCCGAAGGTCAGGCCCGGCCAGTGTGGCTTGGTGGTTGAGCATCGACCTATGAACCAGGAAGTCGAGGTTCGCTTCCCAGTCAGGACAGAGACCTGGGGTTGCAGGCTTGATCCCCAGTAGGAGGTGTGCAGGATTCTCAATGATTCTCTCCCATCATTGATGTTTCTGTCTCTCTCACTCTCCCTTCCTCTCCGAAATCAATCAAAATATATTTAAAAATAAAGTAAAATTAGATAAATAAGTAAATACATACATACATAAAACGGAGCCCAGGGGAGGGCTGTGCCCCTTCTGGAGACCTAGGGAAGAATCCATCTTCAAAGCCAGCAAACGGCCTGCCAAGTCTTGCTCACACTGGATCACTCCAGTCTCTGCCTCCAGCACCACATCTGCTTCTCTATTCTCCTCCCTCCTTCATTTACAAGAACCATGGGATTCCATTGAGCTCACCCAGAGAACCCAAGTTAATGTGCTCATCTCAGGATCCTTCCCTTAATCGCATCTGCCGGGTCCCTTTTTGTAAGGTAACATATTTGCAGACTCCAGAGATCAGAACACAGACATCTTTGGGGCCATTATTCTCCTTGTGGCCTCGGGAGACAAATGTTTAGGTGGTTAAAGGTACACTGACAGCCTCAGACACTAGAGGGCGACCTCACACGATACAGACAGCAGTCCATTATCTGCTCCAGTGGTGGCCTGGTTAATTCAGTTATCCAAATGCTGCGATGTCAGGAGTTCCAGACCACACGTACAGATGCCGTTAAGGGAGCCTGCATGGAGTAGCAGCCTTTGATAGAGCGCACTATCCAGGCTTTATTTCACCTGCCAATAAGTGTGGATGTCTTGGTCTCACGTTGACCACACAATGGGAAGTGATCCAAAGGTGAGAAAGAAAGTTTAGACCTTGACAAAAGACCTACACAGAATAGGAACTAGTTACACAGATAATTGAGCATCGACTTAATCAGGACTCTGCAATATTAACACCGAACAGATGGCTTTTCCATTTGCTAAACTCTTTCACATCCATTATCTCATTCGCTCCTCCCAGTGAGTCCGGAGGCAGTTGGAACTAGTATTATTTCTTTTATCACCATTTTACAGATGAAAAAACTGTGGCCAGGAGAGCGTTAGTAACTCGCCCAAGGTCACTGAGCTAATAAACCCCAGTGTGTAACGCAAGTCCGTGGACTCCCATCAGAGGTTTTGTCCTCTCCACCACACTGACTCTCAAAGCTCCAAGCAGCTGATATGCAGGGCAGAGACTCATGGTAAGCCCGAGTCTTAATCGGATTGTCATTTCTAAAGAGGCGGCATGAAGCCATGACAAGGGTTTAGAATTAGGGGGCAGACAAAGCCCAGTTTCCACATCTGTAACTTAGAGATGGTCCATGATAGTTTACTGCTGTGTTTTCCAAACTAGCCTGATCTTTAGAACCCCCTGAGGTGACCGTTAACAATATAGATTTTCCTGTTTCCCCAGAGAATCAGTGCAGGAGGTCTAAGGGTGGGACTCAAATCTCCGGGTTTGTAATAAGCAGGCCTGGTGATTCTTCTAAGCAGGAAGTGTGGAGAGCATTGGCCTACAGGATTTTGTGTGAACGACAGGAGGTGACATATGTATCAAGCGTCTGGCCCAGAGCGGCCCTTTATAAACGTTGGGTTATCTCTCTTCTCCCACCTTCATCAGGAGGCGTTCTGTCTGTCATTTCTTTACTTTTGATTATTGGTGTTAAGAAGGCAAGTTCCTGTTTCCAATGACAAAATTCCAGAGCTTTATCATCGAGAATATGGCCCTAGGTGGGTGGGGGTGGGGGTGGTAACGCCTTTGGGCGGTGGCAGTAACTGATCAGGCAAGGAGAGAATCCACTAAGTTTATTGAATTACTTTGAATAACTGTTTCACCACCCCCTTCCACCTTTATGCATTGAGCAGGAATAACTAGCCCAACGCATTTATTTTACTTAGCTGCTGATTTATAAAAACCACCTTCTGCCTTGAGCTCTGCGTGCATTACACACAGATAAACAATACACCCCACATCATTAGTCTTGTCACCAGCCCACATCCCCTGAGATGAATCCAGTCTCCCCGCAGTGGGAAGAGGAACTTCTGTTTCACCAGCGGGTTCTGCCTGGGTCCGGGCCTGGGCCCAGCTTGCAGAGTGAACGCTGGCATAAACCACCCAGCTCTCACCTTCTCAGTCCAGTTGTCCCACCACATGGTTTCCAGAGACCCAATGGCAGGCCCTGCCTGGGAAATGAATGGCCGCTTGGTGGCCAGAGTTTCTAGAATAGCCGTGGGCAAACTACGGCCCGCGGGCCGGATTCGGCCCGTTTGAAATGAATAAAACTATTGAAAAAAAAGGCCGTACCCTTTTATGTAATGCTGTTTACTTTGAATTTATATTAGTTCACACAAACACTCCATCCATGCTTTTGTTCCGGCCCTCCAGTCCAGTTTAAGAACCCATTGTGGCCCTCGAGTCAAAAAGTTTGCCCACCCCTGTTCTAGAACCTTCTTCCCCAGATGGGACTCTACAGAACAGGTTGTCCACCCCTGGAGAACAGGGGCATGCCTTGTTCCTATCTGTCCCCAGGACCAGTTCAGCACCCTGAGTTAAAATATGGTATGTTGTGGCATGAATAGGCCATAGAGTTGGGAGGTTTATGGTCCGAATTTTTGCGTAAACAAAAAAAATCCCACATTTCTCCCTTTATCAGAAACAACTGCCACTTATTTTTCTCTTCCCCTCCACCAGCAGTTCCCAACCAAGGGCAATATTCCCTTCCAGGAGACAGCTTTGGTTGTCATGACCCAGGGTTGCTGCTGGCATCTAGGATGTAGGTAGATGACAGGGATGCTGCTAAACACCCTACAATGTACACGGCTGCCCCACAACAAAGAATTACGCAGCCCCAAATGTCAGTACTGCCATGTGCCATGCTTGGCCAAGATTGGTTCCCCTCTAATTGCCCACGGGCCTATAATAGCAGAAATCAGCTTGTCTCATCGAAACAAAGAGAGAAGGAAACACACTTCTACTGGACACCACTAAGGGCCCCAATGTTGTGCTAGGCACAGATTATCTTGATCAACCCTTACGAAAAAAATCCCTCACCATACCCATTTCACAAATCAGGAAACTGAGGTTAAGAACATTTAAATCCATTGCCAGGAAGAGACAAAGCCAGAACCATACCCAGCCCTTCCTGACTCCAAAGCCAGCCATCCAACCACCATGCAGATTAAGGCTAAAGAGTGGCTGTGGGTAAAGCGTGGTGATGGGCCTTTACCCACCCTCAAATCATATCTTTCATGGGCACCATAAATATCTCCTGAAACATAGATTCTCTTTGGATTTGCATGTTACCCTGGCATTCTGGCTCTCCTGGAATCAGGGGGGTAAGGGGAAGGAGAGGGGAGGAGGGCGGTGGTAGAAGCCCTTCAGTCTGTCATGTATTAGCATCAATATACCCTCCTGCCTGCTCTCCATTCATCAGTATCTAAGCAGGTGCATTCCCTTCATCCAGCCTCTCATTCCTCAGCGCATGCTCATTCTGTACCACAGAGGAGTCCCCAGCCTGGCATTAATGGGGGTGCTACTGGCTCTGAGGAGAAGCCACTTGATATTGCCCAGAACTACCGTCCTCTGCTTCTCCCTGCAAATCCTTTTAACAGCCCTGACCCCTAAATAGTAAATCCCAGCATATGCTCCCCATTCATTGTGGCAACCCAGCCTGATACGTGTCCAAACACTCCCTGGGGCACAGTGTCGCTCCCCAACTTTGAGAACCAGTGGGTCCCCAGCCCTCAGTCACATTTAATTAATGTGATGCCTGGGCTTCGGCGTTGCTCAGAGATACATAGGTAGTTCGCCATCCACACGCCCAGCTGGTTTCGTCCAGAGCTGGGAGAAGGGCTTCTTTGTGTGGGGCCGTTTCTCTTTCCCATTCAGAGGGAAGCTTTGAGGAGGCTTCTCTATGGACAGTCCAGGCACCGGCCAGTTTTGTTCGTGGTTTTAAACCTAAAATATGCTTTCACATCCCAGGTCGTTCTCACTTCCAAGACTTTATACCTATTGTGTTTCCTTCTTCCCCAGTGGCTGTCATTCAGTGCCTACCCACTGGTCAGGACACCCCCTTCCGCCGTGAGGTCTCCCCTGATTAACCAGCAGGAGGTGATCTCTCTTCCTCTCCTGAAACTCCTTATTATTTTATACCAGGGGTAGACAAGTTTCTCCTGTAAAGGGACAGAGGATAAATATTTTAGGTTTTGCTGGCTATGTGGTTCCACTTTCAACGACTCAACTCCACCTTTGTAGTGAGAAGTCAGTCATAGATAATATGAAAGGAATGGGTATGTCTGCGTTCCAGTGAAACATTATTTCTGGACACTAAAATTTTATATCATTCTCAGATGGCATCAAATAGATTTTTTTTTCATTTAAAAAATGTATAACCGCCCTGGTTGTTATAACTCAGCTGGTTGGGCATCGCCCCATGCACCTAAAGGCTGCCAGTTTGATTCCCAGTCAGGGCACATGTGGTGGGCATGCAGGAGGTAGGAGAGACACAGAGCGAGAAAGACAACTAGAATAGGTCCATAAACACGGCATGGACAACTTTGGCCCCTCTGGTCTCCTCGTTCCAGTGAAACATTATTTCTGGACACTAAAATTTTATATCATTCTCAGATGGCATCAAATAGATTTTTTTTTCATTTAAAAAATGTATAACCGCCCTGGTT
>NW_006291007.1:413979-421855 GCF_000327345.1 Myotis davidii
CTTGTGCACACGTGTTCATAAACCCCACTTTTATGGCCCTGGTCAATCTTATTTGTGCTGAAACGCCCTCTAACCAGCCATCATCAACTTACCATTACTACGTAGGGCAGCTCCAAATGATCACAGTGTTTTATGTCCCTACGAGACACCTGTGGATCCTTCTGAAAAAGCAGAGTATTCCCAGAGGAGTGTGTATCACGTGTGAATGTCATGAAAGAAAATTTTAGAACCACTGCTCCAGACAGTTGGGAGATTTAAAGAGTTATAGATCCCACTCGCATTGCTCGGCCGCGCAGGAATCATAACAATCATGCTAATTATTCCTGCAAACCCCGTGGGAGGTCAGGCGGACTGTGTTTACACCCGGGAAGGAAGCCAGGGATTCCCTCCCAGCAGCTGCCTCCACAGCAGTGACCTCTGCAAAGCTACCTCCCTCACCTCCTTGCCTCTCCAGAGCACATCTTTTGTGAAGGGACCCGCAGCCGCCTCCAGATGGCTGTCCGCTTACTTAAGGGCACTGGGGGCCCAAAAGGCTGTGAGTCGAAGATGAAACGGGAGTCATGTTAATTCCACGTTAATGACAGCAGAGCAATTTTCTTACAGGAAATAACGAGTTACCTTAATCATTTTAAGTAGTTATTAGCCGCAGCCTGAAAAGGATGGTTATGCTTATCACAATACACGCACAAAGGAAATGAAGACATGAATAACGGGACCTTAAGCAGATTTCTGGCGTCTTCCTTCTGGGGAGTATTAAATGGTATTAATCTTTTTAACCGACTTCAATCCTGAGACCAGAGCCATGTGAGAAAATGTTAAGTGAACTGCTGGAAATAGAGGTGGTCCCGCCAGATTTATTGGGGCAATTTACCAACAGCAGAAGTGTGCCCCACCGCTGTGAGGAAGGCCATAGAGAAGGAAGAATGACAGGGAGATGTATGGATTAATTAATAAAATGCAGATAATAGCATCTTTCCCGATATTAACACTTCTTCAGAGGCTGCTCTATCTCTGTCCCTGAGAAAGAAAAAAAAAGCTACAATTATACTGTTTGTTGTTTCATCCCACACCACCCCTCCTCAAGATAACGATCAGAGTTTGGAAAATGAATAAAATTCAGGCAACTTCTCCGGACTACAGCCACACAGTAGTAAAGAAACTACAACAGAAGAAGAAAAGTGCTGGTACAAGGGTTTTCCAGGCATGTCGAGTCATTTCTTTCCTGAGTAAGAGGACACTTTTTCTTCCCTGTGATCAATTCTGCAAAGTCATCCATATCCACACAGGGCAGTTAGTGCCTATGATGTGACAGAGGCGAGGCTAGACTCTAGGAAACAATTTCTCTAAGCCACAGTCCTGCCTTCCAGCCGCTCTCATTCTAGGCCAGGGGTGGGCAAACTTTTTGACTCGAGGGCCACAATGCGTTCTTAAACTGGACCGGAGGGCTGGAACAAAAGCATGGATGGAGTGTTTGTGTGAACTAATATAAATTCAAAGTAAACATCATTACATAAAAGGGTACAGTCTTTTCTTTTTTTTTTAGTTTTATTCATTTCAAACGGGCCGGATCCGGCCCGCAGGCCGTAGTTTGTCCACGGCTGTTCTAGGCGGAGGTGCTCCTATGAGCAATAATTGTAACGTGGAGCTGTAAAGGCCTTCATAGAGGTATGGTGTAGATATGATGGTGGCGCACAGGAACACATGAGCGCTTCCACCTGGTAGGTAAAGACTAAGTAGGGTTTTGAAGGATGAGTAGGAGTTTGCCTGTTGGACACAGGGTTAAAGGACATTTCAGGTAGAGGGAAAGGCATATTCAAAGGTACATATGTGCAAAACAGTCAGATCTGTACAAGAAGTAGCAGTGACTTGGCATGGCTGGCATGTGTGGTTTGATGGGAAAGTGAAATGGGGAGGGGGAGGTCATGAAGGGCTCTCAGGTGATAAGAAAGAGCCGGGACCTTTCCCGAAGGAGAGTGGGGTGCCACAGGAGTGTTCCCTAAGCTGGGGAGTGAAATGTTTAAACTGCTAACCTAAAAATGAAAGGTCTTTCGAAGTGAGAGGCAACAAGCATTTATTGAGATCAATAAGAATATCTATTCCAGAGTCATTAATTCAGGCAGAAGTCCCAATAACATTTCTATTAGGAGACCAAAAGCAATGGATATTTCTGATAAGGGGAAGGGGAACAATTACATCAATAGAAGAAAGGTATTTTTAGTGGAGCAGATAACATAGTGATGTTAATTCTCACCAATGCTTTTAAGTTTCAGTCCTCTAGCCATATCTGATTTCTTGTTATCTTTGCACACAGTTCTTTGGGGAACAAGGTTGCTTAGGCTATTTTGCCCTGTTCTTGACATTCCAAGATTTGAGGTGTATGGCATACCAGGCAGCTCCTTGGCATGGAAGCTCTGGCTCCATTTTTAAGTATCTCTGTTTACCTTATGGTTTACAAAGCTTAGAGTCATCACACAGACCGATGTGTGGAGGCTGGGCTGGTGGGACAGGAGTCTGGAAGCAGCAGGGCCAGTTAGGAAGCTGTGACATAATCCAGGTAAGATTAGGCAAGGCCCTGAACTGAAGTTGTGGCTCTGGGAATGAAGAGGGAGGGGACAGTTGCTGGAACCGTCAGAAAGATGACTGAAATCCGCAGGGCTTAATGGCTGATGGGATCCCAGGAATAAAGGAGACAAGGGTCTTCCTAGGTGCCCATGCTTACAAATGCAGTGCCGGGCGGATGATGACATTGTTGGAGGGGATGCCAGAGGTCCAGCTCTGAGGGAAGTTAAGGTGGTGGGATCACAAGTGTGGCTTGGGATAGGCTGAGATTTGAAGCATAAAATTCCCTGTGAGGGCTCGTCTCCCTTGCCTAGACACAGCGATTGGTCACAGACAGTGGGGCGGCTGCGTGGCATTGCCTCGGGTCAGCGCTGTACCTCTGCCATCTGGGACTTCCGAGACCTGCTCTCCAAATACCGAAGAAGGTGAATGAGCACGAGAGGCTCCGGGGCTGGGACTCGGAGGCTGGTTTGTTCCTCGCTGCTCTTCCCTGCTCTCCATGTGGGGACCTAGAAAGCCAAGAATGGCCCTTTAGGGCACCCATCCAATTCCACGGGCCTTAAGGCCATGACCTGTTCAACTCAGAATGAGCAGCAAGAGAGGTGTGTGTTTTGTGTCAGCCCAAGATGGAATTAAAGAGTCTCTGTCTCTGGGACAGGCATAGGACATGCCTCCGGACAACTGAGGTGGTTGGAGTCCCCCCACCCACTCCCCAGGCCCCCTCGCCTGCAGAGTTCACGGGACTCTCCCCTCCTCCACCCCCTGAAAAGAGCCAGCCCTTGAGAACTCACTTTAGCTATTGAGGGACAAGGTGGGAGGGCAAGGCGGCTGGCCTGGTGGAATTCATTTCTGCTCAGTTCAGCTCCACTGGGCAGAGCTGAGCCAATAGCTCTGGCGTGGGAATCGGGACATGAGCTTTATCTGGTTTCCTGCAGGATATCTGGGGTCCACTTTCATTTTGGCTTCTCATCAAGAGCCAGGTTCTGGACTTGGGCTCTTGGGTTCAAATTCTAGCTGTTCAGCTCATTAGCAGAGAGAGATTGGGCAAGCTACTTCACTTCTTTAAGTCTTGCTTCCCCAGGCCTCTAGAAAGGGGGACAATGAAAACATTGTCACCTGACTTCATAGGGCATCCATTGGGGGGATCAAAGAAGATAATGCTTATAAAACACAAAGAAGATAATTGCAGGGCATGTAGTAAGAAACCAATAAATGTTAGCTCTGTTACCATAGTGAGGGCACCGGTCCCCCAACCCAGGTGGTAATTACCCCTGTAGGTAAAAACATTGTAAAACAATGACTTAAGCACTGGGCTGCTAATGGACTGTATAGCTCCCACACGCCATGATCCCACAAACACTAGGCATCGAGCCATCTTCTTCGCGTTGGTGGTGATGGTGGTGTTGGTCGTGTGTGTGTATAAGTGTATGTGTGTTTGGGGGAAGAGGTAATAAAAGTGGGGTAGAGGGGTAAACTAAGATTCCTGAGTTCCTAGTACATATCTGGCCTGTGTCTATGTATTTTACATGCATTAATTTATATATTCCTTTGCTAATAAATTGAACAAGTGGAAAAATAAGGAAGTCCATTCATTGGCATTCATCATCTCTTCCTGCTTCTTCAGTGTGGTGTCTTTGTGGCTCCCTCTCTCCCCTGGGGCATGTAAGAACCCTGAACCAGATCCCATTGTCCTCTGGCATTGACCTCTGGCTTCAGTTTGACTTGCAATAATAGGCCAGAACCGATGTGGCCATTCCTGGGTCATTCAAATTAGTTCTTGACATATTACTTTTGTTCTTTTCCACATAAGTATTAGGGCCTTTCTTGTCATTTTTTTTTTTTTTGCCCTTTAGTTTCCAATAGTTGGGTGACCTGTATCTAATTTCTTGGAATAAGCTAATACTTTTCTATGTTTGCCAAAATTTGTTTTGCACTCTATTCATCTTTTATAATCTTCCTGAAGACTTTTTCTGATTTTTTTTGGGGGGGAAGCCTGTTTGAGGGGCCCCCATTCCCTGTATTCTGGATTGATATGTCGTTTTTTATTTTCTTTTCTTTAAAGAAACAAAATCACTAAATAATTTTTAGTGCTTTTTTTTTAAAATTTATAGGCAGATATTCAAGTATTTGTTAAACACTGTCACATGAGATACGTTATTGAATTTGAGTGATCTGGTCCCAGGGTTTGCAATACGTGGCTCACTGAGAACCTGGGCAGTTACAGGAAGGGCAATACTAAGAGGAAGTTGGCAGGCAGCTGGCATTGTGATTCCTGGAAGAGTCAGACATCACAGTGAGCAAATGTGCTCTGGTAAAGACTCTCCAGCAGCGGTTCTCAACCTGTGGGTCACGAACAATGAAAATACATCCTGTATATCAGATATTTACATTACGATTCATAACAGCACAATTACAGTTATGAAGTAGCAACAAAAATAATTTTATGGTTGAGGGTCACCACAACATGAGGAACTGTATTAAAGGGTCGCGGCATTAGGAAGGTTAAGAACCACTGCTCTAAGATCTTCCCTCTTTTCATCACCTCATGCCCAGTACGGTGCCTGGAGCATGGGAGGCACAAATAAGTGCTTACTGAAAGAATAAATGAATGAAGACATGGGAGTCGAGTCTCAGGTTTGGAATATTTGTTTTGTTTGGTTTGGCCTAAACACTGTCAAATGGAGAAAACAGAGATCACAAACTGGCAGCCAGGATGCCCATACGCTAAGCTACACACATGTATTCTTTGGCCTTGATCCCTGCCTAGCCACCTTCTCTCATCTACACAACCTGCCCAGCCCCTGTTGTCATTCCATTTGCAACCCCAGGCTTAAACATCCTGTCCACTGAAACTTTCATTTAAATATTTGGTTTCAATTCAAGGCAATTCAAGTGACTTTGATGGAAACTCAGGAGGCAACACCTTATATACCCCCCACCAGAGTGTGTTTATTTTTTAGAAGAATCACAAAACCCTGCCCTTCAAATCTCATGTTTTCCAGACGAAGACTTCTAGGTCTGAAAGGGAGTAGGGAGAGCCTCACTCAACTATCCAGGCAGAACTGTCCCTTAAAATCCAGTCTTTTGACTGACAGCTTGGTGCTCTTTCTACTCCTCTTCCCCAGAGTCAATCCACCATGGAAGGTGTTTGTGTATATTTAATGGCTTTGAAAGTATGTATTTCTAGTCATTAACTATCACACTTTAGGCAATTAATGTGTGCAGAATCAAGCCTGGTTCTATAAACGTTTTATCCAAATTGCTCTGCAGCTTGATTTACAAGAGGACAGAAAACCCTCATCTCTTACCTAATAGATGCTGTGTTTATATTTCCATTAATATGACAGTTTGAAGGGTACTCGTCAAGAGTGACCCTTCTGAATTAGCAACCACTGAATATGGGGCTTTAGCAACTGAATATGGGGTGTGTGAGGATTTAATCTTTCCTTCCTCCATGGTGGGTGTTGATGGCCTCTGCAGAAAGCAGACATGATGGAATAATACATTCTAAAAGTCATAATAGAGTTTCTTGCTTATAGAGTTGGAGTCTAAGAAAAATGAGGGTTGTTAGTCTTGGTCCACTGGTTCCTCTGTTCTGGTCTGAGAACCTGCAGTGACAGGTTCTGCCTCTGGAATTTGCCTAATTTAACCTCTGTTATTCCCTCCAAAGGGGTCTCACTATTCTTCAGATGAGTTGTTTTTTTACTTCTAAAGAGATCACCCAAGTAGCCCCACCTCTACCCCAGCTACTCCCACCAGAATACCTGTAGGAATTATTATTGGAGTTCCCAAAAAACTGAGTATTGAGTACGTCAATTTTAAGTAAAAAAAAAAAAAAAGAGGAAGAAGAAGAAAATATATTTTTTATTATACATATATAGCATTATAGTTTATAAAGAGTTTTATGCATGCCTTTGTTCATTCAAGTATTTAAGTACTTGGAATAGGCCAGGCATCGAGGTGCATGGTGAAAATATAACCGGATGTATATCCACTATCTTTTTAAATCCTTCCCAAATCCTTAAAGGCACAAGTGATTGCCCTCATGTTTCAGATCAGGAAACTGAAAGATGCTAGGTGATTACCTAAGTTCACTAAACAAACAAGGAACAGAGCTTGGACTCAGTACTAGAACTTGAGTTTCTAAGACCCTCAAACAATTCAGTACCACACAGCTGCTTCTTCTTAAAAGAGGAGTTGGGTTTCTACTCTGTTTCTCTGATTTGAGCTTAGCTAATCCTGGGATCGACTATGAAGTTACCAAAGAAAAGCTTTCTCAATCGACCTTTGACTTTTATTGACTGCAGGGTACCTATTAGTGGCCACTGCCCCTGGATATTTGACAAATCACATATCTCTTCAGTTTATTTACAAATGACTGTAAGGGGATAAAAACCTACATGGTCCCCTGAAATATCATTCATGCTGCACTCTGAGATCCACATTGCACTGTGGGTGCCAGCCAGCGATGGAGAATGAAGTGTTCAGGACCTTTCTCAGCCTCTCATGGACATGCTTGGATCCAGATTATCACGTGATCATTTGGAGGCTACCTTCCTTGTTCATGGCATAGATCAGACCTCAGGCACAGACATCCCAAGTGTCATATTGAAGCATTGGATTTTTTTCCTTCTAAGTACAATTCAAAACGGAAGTCATTTAAACCTGAATCATAAAACGGAAGTAACTTACTAACAGTTTCCAATGAGTCTAAGAGATGCAAGAGGTAGCCATCACCTCAGTGAAGTCAGATGTGAAAGCCGTGTCCTCCGGCGGAAGTAAGAAGTAATTCCACTGAAATGGGCATGGATTGGGTATAGCTATAACTTAAGTATGGGTGGTCCCTTCGGAGAAGTTAATGGTTCTTTTTCCCCACTTCTTTCAACTAAATCATAGTGGAAGATTTTTTTTTCACTGTTGACTTACTCTTGATTCCTGATATGAACTCTACTTGATTGTAATAAAATAATAAAAACAAAAATATATACAATAATAAATAACAAAGTAATAAAAAATAACTTTTAACAGCAATCGTGTTATTTTTCATTAGCTCAATTCACTTGGGCTTCCTAGATATACGATTTAAGAGGCGTTGGCCTAGCTGCCCCTTAAAATTCTTCTGGGATGGGAGAACATATTTGCCAATGCTATCACTGATAAGGGTTTAATCTCCAACATTTATAGGGAACTCATACAACTCAACAAAAGGAAGATAAACAATCCAATAAAAAAATGGGCAAAGGACCTAAATAGACACCTTTTAAAAGAGGACATTCAGAAAGCCAAGAGACATATGAAAACATGCTCAAAGTCACTA
>NW_006291007.1:422234-434344 GCF_000327345.1 Myotis davidii
CGGGAAGGCCGGGGATGATGGGAGGGGCGGGGCAGGCAGGGGGTAAGAGATCAACCGAAGGACTTGTATGCATGCATATAAGCATAACCAATGACACAAGACACTGGGGGGTAGGGGAGGCCAGGGGATTGTCAAGGGCAGGGGGGAAAAAAGGGAGGCATATGTAATACTCTTTGTAATACTTTAAGCAATAAAAAATATATATATTAAGAAAATAAATAAATAAATAAAAGTCTTCTGGAACATACTAATAAATCCATCATGACCAAGCTTCTTTGTGGGTAGTAGAAGTAGGGAAAAGATTCTTGCCTTAACCAAAGGCACGGTATTGCATTACACCTCTGCAATGATTTAGAACAAAGTGAGTCTTCCTTAATACTACTTACATGTGCTCTGAAATACTTATTCAAAGAGCATTTAACAAAAGTGACCTGAACACAGCAGAATAGTGGTTTTCACCCAGAGGGGTGATCATGAGACGAGGATAGACAGTGCACAGGTCGGTTGAGACCATGTGTTCTGTACATCTCCTGTCTCCGTAGCATGAACTACAGAGAGAAAAGACCGGAAAAATCTCCTTGGCCATCCAGACAATAAGATAAAGTAAGATACAACAGTGAGTGGTAAACAGATCCTGTCCTCAAGAAATACGATCGGGATGTGCTTCCGCCTGGCTCTGCTGTTACCCTTGGAACGGAACAAGCCGCTCATCCTCTCATTTCCTTTATCTGAGCCCCAGCAGCCAGACATCCCTAATAGTAATAATCACCGCGGCCACTTAACGCGTGTGTGCTCTGTGCCAGGCACTGCGTCCGAATCCTGCTTCGTCTCATTTATGCACTTCAGCTCATTTCTATGTCTTAGCTCTTTTAATCACTCCAGCCAGGCTTTGATGATTATGTCGGAGTCACAATTCTGCATGTGAAGAAATCGAGGCTCTAAGAGACTCAATAACCCAGGACATTTGGCTACAGAGCCAGTGAAGGATCTCCGTTCGTGCCCTTCTCAGGGAGGAGTTTGAGGTCATGGGCGTGTGGGGAGGAAGTGGGTGAATGCAGAGAAAGAGGGCAGGAGCAATGACGTCTGGGTTGCAGGATGCCAGTGAGGCAGAGAGTTCATTAAAGTCGCCAGGGTTCAAAAAGTGCCCACAGATTCCCAGCCGTCATGGCTCAATGATTGAGCATCAACTCATGAACCAGGAGATCACAGTTGGATCCCCAGGCAGGGCACACGCCTGGGTTGCAGGTTAGGTCACCAGTAGGGGCAAGCAGGTAGCAGCTGATGGATGATTCTCACTCATCATTGCTGTTTCTATCTCTCTCTACCTCTCCCTTCCTCTCTCTGAAATTAATTTTAAAAAACATATTTAAATATATATTTTTATTTTTTTTTAAGTGTGTACAGAGCTCCCCTTTAAATCCTGGCAGTTAGCAGCCACTGCTCAGAAGTCACACCTGAGAGAATCAAACCTCATTGCAGGAGGCAACTAGAAGCATCTATTTCAAAATGTTCCAGAAAAAAAGAAAAACACATCTGGAGACATCCTTTCTCAGTAGTTCTTGATAAAGGTGGGAGAAATATGTTTCCTTAGAGGAGAGAACTCTCTAGAAGATTCTTGGCCTATGGTTTGTTTTATGAAAATTTTTCAAGTCCAGAAATGGATAAGGAGGAAATACATCCAATCTTTACATCATAGAAGGAAATATAAGGAACATTTGGTGTCTGCCTTTTATATGTGTGGTCATGTCACCTTATCTATTGCACTTGCTTGATTGTACCCTGCATAGTTCCTGGAAGACTGTGTGATGGATCATCTCATTTCATCCCCAGATGATCCTTAGATTCATCCCCACTTTACAGATGAAGAGACTGAGGCACAGAGGAGCTAAGCAGCTAGCCTGAGGTTACTTGGACAGAAGAGACTAGGCTCAGAGTCTTGCCTTTTCCAGTGTCATCCTGCACCTAAACTCGTCACTCCACACATGTACAAACCACCGTGCACCCCCGTGAAAAGCACCATGCGTTAAAATCCAAGTTTCATCTTCTGGGGGGGGGGGGATACCATATTTCACTCTGGTTTTCTAGGTTGCTGTGATAGCTGGACCACATTTGGGGGTCTTCAGTCAATGCAATTATAGGCACTTCTTTATTTTAAACCACAATTGCATTCCATGTCTTAAAATGCAGGAACTCATCAGTCACCAGGCAGACCAGTGATAATTGCCAAACCTTAGACTGACAACGTAGCGGTTGGTACATGTCAAACCGAGTTCTTCTCTGCAGAACTCTCTGTGAGCTCTTGCTCTTAAAGACAAACTGTTAATGACTTTCTATAAATAAGTTCTAGCTTATAATTATTGTTCCAGCAACAGCTGCTGAAATATAGAACACCTCAAATGTAAAACACCTTTTCTTTTCTCTTTACTTTCTTGTGGAAAGAAAACATTTGTACACAGGAAAGCAAAGTGGGCCAGGCTCCCTGTTTGGCTGTGTGACCTGGTAAGAGTTGCTTAGACTCGCTATGCCTTCCTTTTGCCCTTTGCCTATTGCAGGGACAGATGGGGTAATATGGTGAGCTCCTCGAGGACAGGGACTATGCAGCATTTGTCTCTGGGCTCCTGGGGTCTAGCACATGATGGGCACTTGGGACTTGTGTGTTGACTAGAAATAAACTCACTTGAGTTGGCTATGCCTTGCAAGGTTGAAAGGGCTGTAGAAATGTGAAATTGTAATCACTATCATTTAAACGAAAGAAGAGGTTAATACCTAGATCCTTTCAACATGTGCTTCTTCCTATCACTTTAGAAGACGTTCTAGAAAATGAATGGCCCTGAAGTTTTTTATTCATCTCTCAAATTTAAACTAGCAGTGTTGGCTAACTACGGACTGCCACCTGTTTTTGTAAATAAAGTTTTATTGGAACCCAGCCACACCCATTCTTTCATATTTTGTCTAAGGCTGCTTTCATATACAAGCAGAATTGAAGAGGTGTGACAGAGGCCATACAGATAGCCCACAAGGCTGAAAATATAGGGTGTGCCAAAAAGTGTATACACACTTTAACAGCCGATAATCCACTTAATTGTCACTCCTTTTCAGATTTAGCTGATTTGAAATAATGGGTGAAGCCAGACTACGCTTGGAACAAAGAAAATTTATCCTAAAGTGCCACTGGACTTTTTTACATAAAAGATAAAGTTTACGGAGCAAAACTGGCAACAGTCGATGAACTGAGGGCACACAAATACTGAACGAAATAATTTCTGATGTTTGCGATTCCATTGCTTCACATTATTCTGGTAGCAGTGCCTGGACCAGAACAGTTATCAGTTTGAAAACAAGTGTTGACAAAAAGAATTATTCGTTTCTGTAGATTCTTTTAAATTTTGAAAATGAACTACATGTTACTAAACACTAACTTTATAATAATTCAAAGTGTGCATACTTTGCGGTGGGGGGGGGGGGCGGGCCGGACACCCTGTGTGTACTATCAGAGTCTTCACAGAAAAGCCTGCTGCCTTGTGAATTATAAGGATGTGTTTCCCTCTACAAGCTCTGACCTCATCCAGTGCCTAGAATGCACATGTCTGAACAGGACAAGGCAACAGCTACAGGCAGTGTGGTTGCCCCGACAAAGACCTGGGAGGTAGGTGGAGGGAAGGCAGCACCTTCTCACAGTGAAGCCCCGCTAGTGATGCTTGAACTGGTGCAAGTCCTCAAGCAGCTTTCCGTCCTGCCTTTGATGCCAAAGTTGTGTTCTGACAGGTGGGAACCAGAAGTCTGGCCATGGCCACGCTGCCTTCCGGAGTCTTCTGGATAATTTTGCTTCTTTCCCCCCAATTTGGATGCCTTTTATTTTGTTTTCCGGTCTAATTTTTCTGACTGTGACTTCTAGGACTTTATCGAATAGAAGTGGCAATAGTGGGCATCCTTGCCTTGTACTGGATCTTAGAGGAAACTTTTTCAGTTCTTCCCCATTGATTATGATGATAGCTGTGGGTTTTTCAGGTATTACCTTTATCGTGTTAAGTTCCCCTGTGCCTTTTTAAAATAGTTTTTATCGTGAATAAATAGTGAGTTTTGTCAAATTATTTTTGAGGTTTTGTATTTTTTATCATTCTGTTAATATGGTGGATCACATTGTTTTGTATATATTGAACCATCCTTGCATCCCAGGAAAAAATCCCACTTGGCCATGGCGTATAATCCTTTTAATGTGCTGTTGAATTTGGTTTGCTAGTATTTTATTGAAGATTATTGTGTCTGTGTTCATTAGGGATGTTGGCCTATAGTTTTCTTTTCTTGAAGTGTCTTTGTCTGGCTTTGATATCAAGATTATGCTGGCCTCATAAAATGAGTTTGGAAGTGTTCCCTCTTCTTCTATTTTTTTTTTTTTTTGGAAGAGTTTAAGGAGGATTGGTATGAATTCTTCTTTGAATGTTTGGTAAAAGCCACCTATGGAACTATCTGGTCCAGCTTTTCTTTATTGGAAGTTTTTGTTATGACTACTTCAATCTCCATATTTGTGTTCGTTTGTTCATGATTCTATTTTTTCTTGACTCAGTCTAGGTAGGTTATACATTTCTAGGAATTTACCCAAATATTTTAAGCCCTACAGGTGTATGTATGTGTAATTTAAAAGCACACAAAAATCTAGAAAAATAAATTCTAAACTGTTAAAAGTCATATTGTTTGAGTTAGGATTAGACAAAGGTAGAGGAGGCGGCCTATCACTTTTTTTTCTTCTCTATTTTTTATTTTGTTATAAAAATTATATTTCTGTACTGTTCAAAAATCTGTTTTAAAACCACAGCCCTGCCCTAGCCAGCTTGGCTCAGTGGATAGAGTGTCAACCTGCAGACCAAAGGGTCCCAAGTTCGATTCTGGTCAAGGGCATGTACGTTGGTTGCAGGCTTTTCCCCGGCCCGGGCCCTGTTTGGGGCTTATGCAGGAGGCAACCAATCAATGTATTTCTCTCACATCGATGTTTCTCTCTATCTTTCTCTCTCTCCTCCACTCTCCCTAAAAAGTCAATGGAAAAATATCCTTGGGTGAGGATTAATAAAAAAAATGTTAAAAAAATAAAACCACAGCCCTAAGATGAGTCCACAGAGAGATAATCATACCCATTTTTTCAGAGGAAACAAGTGAGTCCCACAGAGGTGGGGTATTAGTCATGTGGCTCTAAATTGGGGGTGGGGGGCAATTCATGTGACTATATATGTATGCTCTGTCACACAATTTTTTAAAGAAGAGGTTTAAAAAAATATTAGGTAACAGAGGGAAACCTGTTTTGCTGGAACACAGTTCCAGAACTCCTTTTGCCCCCAGACTGCTGTTGCACAAGGTCCCAACACGCACATTGCGGATCTTCTCGGAAGGAGGAAGAAGTTGAGTCCAGCACAGTCAGATGACCTGGGATGGCTGGTGCATTGGGAGCCTAAGCCATCAGCTCTGTCTCCTTCAGGACCTGGCAGCTCCCTGCTCGCCCAGCAGCCTGAGGAGGATTTACTCGCTGCCAGTGGCAGCTGTCGGTGCAGGACGTGGGCCCCTGCAGGGCAGTTCCGCTCCTCATACGGGAAATTCACTTTATACGCACTTTAGGGGAAATGTCCCGAGATGGAGCCAGAGCCAGATGGGCACTGAGCTGATGGAAGGCATGGTTGTTACCAGAAAACATTTGCAAATATAGATGGGTATTTTTGTATGTGTGTGCATATGTGTCTGTGCATGCATTTTACCCACACACCTCTCCTCGAAATCCCTTCAGTTACAATATTGTCTCTCCAGTTGTTCTACAATATACTTTACAGTTTACCCTTATGTTGGGTGGATATGCTGTGCCTCACACATTTTAATGCTACACTGTTGTTCTTATTATGGTTTCTCCCTCCTTCTAGGTGCAGCTCATCCACTATAACCATGAGTTGTATACAAATGTCACAGAAGCTGCAAAGAGCCCGAATGGATTGGTGGTAGTTTCTATATTTATAAAAGTAAGTGTCTTGCATTCCTTTATTCTTCTCCTCTTGCCATTCCCACCGCAATCAGGATATCTTTCCACAGTCCTGCTGCATGTTAGACCTAGCACAGTGGGTGGTGTGTGTGCCCAAGAAAACCTGCAGGGTAGTGATTTGACATCCACGAGATTTATGAAGAATGAGATCCCTCTCTGCGAGACACAGCATGACGGGTTCCATTTCACAGCACCGGGGCCTGACCTAGAGAACAGAAACAGTGCTGGATCCAGGTCCCACGTTATGCAGAAAAATCAGAACCAAGTAATAGGAGAGGAAGGGGTAGCTCACTGACACCCCACAGGGTTAAAGCCCTGCCCATCCTTTGGAAAAAGAGATGCATGTGAGATGTCCCTCCCCTTGGGCGCTGCACTAAACAGCTCCCTCCAGTTTCCCCACTATAGCTCTGGGCATCCTCCTCCTCCCTCCCTTCCTTTCTCCCTCCCTCCCTCTCTCCCCCTCCCTCATAAGCATCCCCTGAAGAAAACTAAGGAAAGATCACCAGTGCTGACTTTCTGACACTCTCGGGAGGTGCCACATCCTCCTAGCAGTCAACAACAACAACAAATCTCCTACCAAGCCAGTTCTAATTTGTTAAAAGGTAATTACCATGAACATTTTTGACAGATGGAGAGAGAAAACAGGTATGCAAATTTAAAGGAAGAAAGAAAAAAAGAAATTGTCTTTTCAGTTGGTGGAATAAAGCAATGTGTGGCATTTCCAAAAGTTGGCCGTCACTGGGCCAACCCCTTGGGAAGTTTTGGCCAGATCGTTAGAGGAGGTGCCCCAATCTGAACTGGGAATCTGACGAAGATGATTCAGCGTTTGCTACTCCGGGTTCTGAACAGAGTTCTGGTGAGGACATAGCATTGCTCAGAAGAATGGGCAGGGGGGCGCCCCAGGTACCACTCCCTCGCGCCCCCTGAAAGCATCACCCTCCGCAGCAGGCACTTCACCTGCCTGGTCCTCCTTCTCAAGACCCCTTGCCTCCCCTCCCCTTAATTCCTCTCCCTCCCTTCCTGGGTGATTGACAGCAAACTACTCCCTACCCCCTGCTGAAAATCCTTTGGTCCTTCATCAATCTCATGGATGTAAAATGGCCAGCCCCGGGTTTCTTGGGCACACACACCACCCTTTGCGTTATGTATAAGATCCACCGAGATTACTGATGCAAGTCCTGGCTGCCTCGCTGTGGGGTGTTGGGAGGAACTTGTGCCCCGGACCCTGAGGTCAGTGAAAGAGGGGCACTAGCTCCTGTGTCTGTTCGGGCCAGTTTGGCCCTTAGGGTGCTTCCATTCTTCCCCTGAGCAAACCTGAAGCTTTCTGGTTAGACCTCAAAGTAAGCCACAGCATCCCTATCTTCGTTCATTATAATCAACTTCCAGATGTTCCATGAGCTACCCCAGCTGGGACTAGTCATTCACTCGCCCCAATGCACGATCGAGTGTGGGACAGGGGCCAGCCCTGTGCTAGGCGCTCGAAATAGAAATAAAGCCCTCGGTCTCTAAGGGCACACAACGTTAGTAGGCCTCCCCTCCTTCTGATCTTTCCGCCTCCCCTTCCCAGCTCCCTGCAGGGTAGGCAGGAACGAAAATGAGAGGCCCTGCATCTAGGTCAGCTGAGCCCTAGAGATGTCACTGTGCCCAAAAGCTGAGCCGTAGAAGGGTTGGAGTTGTTGGCTAAAAATAAGAGCCTTGTTTATCTGTGGGTTTTACTTATCTCCATCCCCTCCTCATCCCCCATCCTTCCCGTGACCACAGGGAGCTGAGATTTGGCTGTAATTGCTACTCAATCACACACCATTAACTTCCCACTTAAGCTCACTTATACCAAGTACATATTTTATCCTCTCACCCACGCAGCCAACACACTAGAGCCCACAAATCATCTGTGTGCACTTTGGAAATTTTTCAGTTACTTTTAATCAGCTCTAAAGGGTCCAGTCCCAATGTTAGCACTACCCAGACTCACCAGGAACCAGGAGCCCACGGCGCCTGACTGTGGGCCATGGCACATTCATTTCCCACCATGACATTACAGTGGGGCTCTCCTCTTTCAAAGGGTACTTCTGCCCACACCAGTGGCTTCAGGCTATCTTTTAAATGGCCACAGAGGATGGCAAAGCAGCAGTTGGGTTTGGTCCTAACGCTTCTGGGGTACAGCAGTGTCTAATTTGGGACTTTTCTCTGTTTGTGGGTGGGCTTTTACAAACACCATTGAGCATTGTCACTCACCAAGCTCCCCTTGGTGTGAGTCTCAACACAACTCACCCAGGAACAGTGGGAAATGAGAGACAGATGGCGGGAAAATAAACAGTCTGTGCTATTTCCAAACTACAAATTACCTGTTGTTTATCTAATAATAATAATAATCACCTGCTGAATTTTTCCAACCCTCAGAATAAAGCAGATTTAAAATGTTGATGTGTCACAACATCCGATTAGTAGCTGAGGCGTAAATTACAGAGCAGAGCTGAGCCAAGCGAGGTAGGAGATAAACTATTAGGATGAACAAAACTGAGTAAAAAATGGGTGCTAAGAAAACAGTGTCCAAATGGTGGTCCCCTGGATCAAGCTCCTTGAACCTTGCTTTTTCTCCCAACGAAGGAATTTGGAGACCTAAAGGCATGGGCAACTGATCCCTAAACATCTGGTACAATGTTTGGCCTATAATGGATGCTTGATAAATTTTTATTGAATATATGAATGCATAGATGCATAGATGGTTGGATGGATGGATGGATGGATGGATGGATGGATGAATGGATGTATACATAGATGCATGGATGGGTACATGGATGGATGGATGGATGCATGGATGGGTGCATGGATGGATGGGTGCCTGGATAGATGGATGAATGGATTATGCATGGATGGATGATTGAATGGCATAGTGTATGATATATTGAACTTATGCAATAAAGAGCAGTTACATAATAAGGTTCTCTATTACTCTTAGAGATTTGCTTTCATCTCCTGACTCCTCTGTTCTGTGTACCCTTTCTCTCTCACTCTCTACTGAGATTACTATCTCCTTCCTAACATGTCACTCCCTGCCTCTTGCTTAAAACCCTTTGATGGTTCCCCATCCTTAGTTTAAATTCTCTAACATGATTTTCAAAGCCTAGCATGAGGCTAGCCTTTGCCTACTCCTCTCATCTCACCTCCCATACTCTCAGCTCCGTCTACACCGAAGTACATACTTTAACATGGCTAGTTCCCCCATGTCCATGTATGAACAGGTCCTCTGTAACTAATGTGTTTCCTTGCCCTTCCTTGTTTCCATACTTTACCACCAAAGCATTTTGTTAATTTCCACCCATCCTTCAAGACTCAGTTCAGGTCTTAGCTCCCCAGATTCCCCAGGTGGGTGATTCTCTCCTAGCACTGTTCATACAATATTATAGCCATTTATTTACTTATCTGTCTTCTTTCTTTTCTACCCTAGGTTTCTGATTCATCAAACCCATTTCTTAATCGAATGCTCAACAGAGATACTATCACAAGAATAACATATAAAAGTAAGTTTGGTTCAATTTCTCATACAACAGCTATTCTATAAAGGTTAGTTCCGTCTGAAGACAGAAAGCCAGAATCGATGATCTCCAAGGGCCCTTTTTAGCTTCATGATCCTTGGGTTCTGTAGAAAACGACTCTGGAGAGTCACAGTTGGCTAAGAAACAGCCCATTTCAAAAAAAAAAAATTCCCTGGAGTGTCTTTGTCATCCACACCTGTCTAAGGCAATAATGATTATTATGAAGATCGTCATCGTTAACCCATCGATTGGTAATGACCCGGGGCACTTTATTAGCTGACAAACTCCAGCACAGCACATACAGCATTGGAAGGAGAAGAGGGGAATGGTGCTACTGTTGTCCACAGAAATTGCTGGATTTGGGAAGAAAACTTATAAATAGTGCACATCAAGAGATGAAAGAAGTCAGGACAAAAATATATATCTTACCTGAAGCGGGATTAAGTCCTGACTTTGTCCTGAAGCAAGGAGCTTTCTCATTTTGAGTCTGTTTCCTCATCACTAAAGTGAAGAAGTTGAATTTCAGGTGTCTGAGGCCCTTCTGGGATTCTGAATCAAGCAACAGGTAAATAATGATTTTCACAGAAGTTCAAAGCAGCATGCAAACATTCTAACATGCCACTTCCCCTTGGACATCACCCAGAAGAATGAATGATGTTGTCTCCATAGCTATCCCCCACTGCCTCATCAGTGCCCTGGTGGAGTCCTCTCTAAGCTAAGGAAGGGGATGCTGACTTGTGTGGAAATAGCACATTTGATAACTGCCCATAAAAGATTTTATTAGTCTTTTAACTTTTTTGATTAAAAAAGCATGAAAATTAAATAAAATGTTTTCTAATAATCTTGAATTTGCAGTTTAGAGACCGTGAAAAGCCGTGAAATCACACATTAGGCCCCAACACTCAATCTAACAGATTGCCAGCTGCAGAATCAATCATTAGTGAGACTTTCCTCCCCGCCCCACCCCGGCACCGGTCTGATTAATTTTGAGCGATGTGGCTGCAGCTGAAGAAGAAAGTATCTATGTGGGTGTGCGCTATGGGACGGTGTATCGATTCTGGTACAAATAGGGACTGGAGAGCCAAGGTGATGGGTCTTGTTGGGACCCATGATGGATGGCTGTTTCGTGGCTGAGGGAGACTTCTGCTTCAGATGAGGCGTCCCTGCTGACTGCCACCCCCATCCGGTCTGCCGGAACTGAGAAGGACACACTTTGGCAATAGCTGACGTGCATAGCGATGTTAAAACCCAAGACCTTGATTCATTTGTTCACTCACTCACTCCGCACATATCTGTGGAGTGGCTCCTGAGTGCCAAGATCAATATAAAGGACATGTCTGAAAAACTATATATAAAGGACATGTCTGTCCACGAGGTCTTCACTATTCAGTTGGGGAGACAGACTCTCATAGTGTCTGATAAAGATTTGTGTAGCAAGGTCAGTGTTAAAAATATGAAAAGAATGCTTTCAAATCGTAGAAGATCTGCGCAGAATTACATGACAAGGTTGCACAAAGCAGGTGCCATTCAAATAAGGACTGAATACATGAATAACTATTTGCTGGGGAAAGAGAAAAGAGAAGGAAAGAGAGGGAGGAAGAGAGAGAGTGGGCGGGGGGAGGGCGGGGGGAGAATGGAGGAAGGCGGCACATTCTAAGCCGGAAGAGCAGCATCTGCAGCAAAGAGAGCATTAAAAGGACGATGAAGCCCAGCCGGCGTGGCTCAGTGGTTGAGGATGGACCTATGAACCAAGAGGTCATAGATCAATTCCTAGTCAGGATATATGCCTGGGTTGTGGACTCCATCCCCAATGTGGGGCATGCAGGAGGCAGCCGATCAATGGTTCTCTCTCATCATTGATGTTTCTATCTCTTCCTCCCCATTCCTTTCTGAAGGCAATTAACACACCTCTCTCTCTCTCTCCCTCTCTCCTTCCCTCCCTCTCTCCCTCCCTCTCCCTTCCTCTCTGAAATCAATAAAAAATGTATATTTTAAAAAGATGATGAAGAATTCAAAGGGAGGATCTCTGTCCTCATCAGCTCTTCATCTAACAGTAAACCCTATAAACATTGGTGATGATCTGAATTAATGGAGGAATGAAGGCCCCCTGACATAGCAGTGACAGGGAGTGAGTGGCAGGAAGGATGGTTGGGAGCCAGATCTTGAATGGTCTTGATTCCAGGCTGAGGAATGTATGCAGAAGATGTATTTGAAGAAATGCCCTCAGCACCTCCCCAGACTCCCTTCTAGAAATGCAAATAGAAGAGAGCAGGAGCCCCTCCTCTTCTGTCCTTCATAATCTTGCTGTCAGAGCCAAGAAAAAGAAAGAAGAACTAAGGAAGATAAAGAGACCTATGGGGAGAGGTAACTGTGTCAAGCCCCCTAATCACAGGTATTTGGTGCTCCAACATCCATTGGGGAATAACGGAGGTGTTCCCGGTAGCACATTTATCATGCACCTGAAGGTTGGCACCCCAGGGATAATGATGGCCTGACCCGTGGGAATGGCCTAGACACGCTATGCCCAGAACTCTGGCTTCAGGGATTGATTTGCTCAG
>NW_006291007.1:434366-453032 GCF_000327345.1 Myotis davidii
CACGCTTCCCCTAAACTCCCTGAGGCAGCCAGCCTGTGCAGCAAGCAGGGGAGTGTCTGAAACAAGCCATTCACTAGGACACAGCCGGTGGGTGGGAAACACAAGCCTGAAAGTCTCTCCAGAGACTCAGCAGGAGGCAGCAGGTGATGCTGGCGTCAGCCCATGAATTCCAGTCAAGATGGAGACAACGCCACCTGCTCAGGGGCACCTCTCAGAATAGTCTGCTTGCAAAGTAACTACAATGCTGATTCTTTCACATTCCATGAAATGCATGGGGGGTTTTCTCTTAATTCCAACTTGGGTTCAGTTTGAAGAGCCATCTCTTTGCTTTTTGCATTTGTTTCCACTTGGAAGGGGCATAAGCTAGCACAGAACTTGGGGGAACTTTGAAAGTTCAAGCTCATACCATCCTAAGCTCTCTGCAACTCCTGCCTGTCCACTGGCATGGAACGACCAGTGGAAATCAGTGTCATACTGAAGGACATAGCAGCACTGCCATTATTGTCACATGTAGTAACCACATAAGTCATGGGGTCAGTCTTCCTCATCAGTCTTCCCTTAGAGACCATTGTAATGAGAAGTCAACCTAAGACTTTGAGCAGAGAGTGACATGATCTGCTGACAAAGGGATCACTCTGTTTGCCTGATTGGGAATAGACTAGAGAGGAGCAAGGAGAAATGTTGGGAGATGATTGCAGCAATCCAAATGATGAGACATTGTAGATCATGACGAGGCTAATGTGGAGGAGGTGGAGAGAAATGATTGGGTATATTTTGAAGACATTTCTTGATAGATCAGATGTGTGATATGAACAAGAAGAGTCAAGGATGACTAAGGTTTTTAGGCTGAGCAACTGGGAAGAAGATGTTTCCATTGAGTGAGATGGGAAGACTGTTGATGAAACGTATGAGTAGTGAGTGGGAAGGGAACTAGAAGTTTTAAGCATGTTAAGCTTGAGATGTCTACCAATAAGAGCTATGGAGTAGGCAGTTGGATATATGAGTCTAGATTTCAGGAGACAGAACTGAAGATATAAATGTGAAAATCATTGGGCTCCAGATGGCATTTTAACTAGGTGAAATCATGGGAGTGAGAATAGATAGAGAAGAGAGGCGGACATGTCCTCACTTTTAAAAGAGCAGCTCAAATCCTCATGACTAGGGATTGCAAATCATTTCTAAAAATATCTTTTAAATCCCACCCTCAAAGAGGCTCCTGTGTGTCTGTCTCATCAGCTAGCTGAGGAGGTGTGAGGAGGCTAGAACACCACAGAAGCATGTGGTGAAGTCACCACGAAATGGCAGCCAATAGGGACACCATCCATTTGCTTGGTTTCATCATAGATTAAATGAGTAGGAGTGAAAAAGGAATTGTGCAAAATCATCCTATTGAGCCAGTTAAGAAAATCAATGCCAGGCAATCCATTAAAAAAAAAGAGGAAAGAAAGAGAATCTTGCCAAAGAACTGGGAATTTTAGAAGCCAGGTATCAAGCTGGTGAAAGTCACCATACTCATGAGAAAAACTAGAGGCCTAGTGCACGAAATTTGTTCACTTGGCGGGGAGGGGACCCCTCAGCCCAGCCTGTGCCCTCTCACATTCTGGGAGCCCTTGGAGGATGTCCTACTGATGGCTTGCTCCCCACAGGGAGCAGGCCTAAGCCTGCAATTGGACATCCTTAGCGCTGCTGCTGAGGCGGGAGAGGCTCTCGCCCCCGCAGCTGCGCTCGCCAGCCGTGAGCTGGCTTCTGGCTGAGCGGCACTCCCCCTGTGGGAGCGCACTGATCACCAGGGGGCAGCTCCTGCATTGAGCACCTGCCCCCTGGTCGTCAGTGCACATCATAGTGAGCAGTTGAGCGGCTTTAGCATATCATTAGCATATTACACTCTGATTGGTTGAACGGATGACTGGATGACCAGATGACTGGATGACCAGACACTTAGCATATTAGGCTTTTATTATATAGGATGTGTTCTACTAAAGAGATGAAACTAGCAGACTTAGGCTCCTAGCTCTACCATTTCCATTGCTGTGTGGCTTCAGGCAAGTTTCTTAACATCTCTGAGATAACAATTTCATCATTGGTAAAATGAGTATATTAATACTGATATTGAGAGGGTTGGGGGTGAGGATTAAACAAGGTCATGAGTCAACCTCCTGGATAATGACTAGTATAAGTGCATAATTTTGTATGTTTCTAATCTAAATTGTCCTAAACTGCATGGTCATTAAAGCCAGCTTCCTGAAGAGTGGGAGGTAGGTCTCTATGATGCCAACTACAAAATATGTTTAACATAAACACAATACAGGGCACACAGACAATACCTTGATCACTCTAAATGAAGTTTCAAGTTCACAGTTCCCATGGGTGAACCCATGCAGTTGATGGTAATGGCCTAGTGAGAATCTGCCACTTTCCTTGGAAGTTTGGATTTCATACATCTGAGCAAATCTTACAAAACACTCTCCCTAACCCAGACCAACAATGGGAAAGACCAGCCTGAATTAATTTCAGGCTGAATTTAGACAGCCTTCTGAATTAAATCCATATTATTAAAGTTAAATTCCCCTTCAACAGATTGGGGGTCAAGACTGAAATCATGACATTGAAAAGTAGACTTCCTGAATGGATTTTCTGGAGGAGATATTGGTCATTTACTCAAAGTATTGTAATTTTTTTAATGTGGTATTTTGGAAAGATGCCCGTATCCCTCCGTTTTCCTTGTGTTAATTAATTAGCAGGCACAGTGCCCCAATTATGTAAAACGTAACATTCCTATCGTTTTAATATCCACGTGACTTCATCAAGCTAGCATTTTTTCTTAATTTTATGGCATTTTAAAGTGGTGAAATTAGTGACTAATGGAGTGCAAAGAGCCTTCTTAAGTGGGTAAGAGGGAGTCGTTATTAGGACATTACGTATAAATGAACTATTCCAATGTCCTAGGACAGTATAGCATTTTGGTAGCTTCATTCTCATTCAGTTACACACTCTCCATTCATTTCATACACAGTACTGAAAACACAATGGTGAACTTTAGTCCAAAAAGAATCCAAAAGATCACAGATCCCAAATTTGAAAGTGCCTGGCTATTGTCTTAATGTATTTGCAACAAGGAAATAAAGACAGGACTCAAGGCGTTTAGAGGAGACATTTTTAAGCATGGTGTTTTAACACACCATACAAGTCCCTTAAAACACCTTTTTTCAGTCTTGCCTGTTTATAACTTTGCTTTAGCCCCCGACCCAACCCAGCTAAAAGATGAATGTTTAGGCAAGGGGAGACCAGCTTGTAACCACCTTATATGTCTTAGTTCAGGGGTCCTCAAACTTTTTAAACAGGGGGCCAGTTCACTGTCCCTCAGACCGTTGGAGGACCGGACTATAGTTTTAAAAAAAACTATGAACAAATTCCTATGCACACTGCACATATCTTATTTTGAAGTAAAAAAACAAAATGGGAACAAATACAATATTTGTATTTGCATGTGGTCCATGGGCCGTAGTTTGAGGACCCCTGTGTTCCTCGGGAAATGTTTTGTGAGCCCGCTCCTCAGAGGGACAGGGTGTTAAATGTGATGAAATGTCACCAGAGAATTTAAGCATATTGTTCCTCGTGCCTTTCTCGGTACTTAATTGAACTTGTACTTTCATTTCAAAGAACAGCTTTGGGAAGGTTTTCGCTGAATACGAAATGCAACATACTCATCCGTGTTGCAATCTAAGTAGTAACTCAAGTCGGTGAGGAACGGAGAAGGAGCAGCTTACCTCCATGAATCCAACTCTCAGAGGCTCTTTCTTTCATTTGTTGTTTGTGTAGAACAAAAAAAATCATATTACGCTATGCTTTAGTAATTGCCTTTTTTCATTTCAGTTGAATGTGCCTCAGATTACAAGAGGAACTGTCATTCCATATGAGAAAATTGCCAAATAGTTCCATACTGATCAGAAGGGAGTCCACTATTGATCTCTGGGACTGCCAAATCTTTTTCATTGGCATCGTTCTGTTTGGGGGTTTTTATTCTGTTTACATATAATTTTATTGATTTCAGAGAGGAAGGGAGAGGGAGAGGAAGATACAAACATCAATGATGAGAGAGAGTCATTGATTGGCTGCCTCCTGCACGCCCCACACTGGAGATCAAGCCCACAACCCGGGCATGTGCCCCGACCGGGAATCAAAATGTGACCTTCTGGTTCATAGGTCGATACTCAACCACTGAGCCATGCTGGCCGGGCCAGCATCATTCTCTTTGAATGGGAACTTCATAATCTGGAAGGCAGGTGATGTTAAATCTCACCAGTGGTCCACATAAGTAAACCCAATGCATTTAACAGAGGCTGCACTGTTGCTCAGACTAAGGCAAGATTCCCCCACTGTGCAGTTCTAGGTGTTTTCATCATAGGTGCTTCTCTTAGGAAAAGAAAAAGGGAAAAAAGTCAACTTGGGAATTGTGTCAATGACTAAGAACTCAGCGTAACATAAATGATAGACTTGTCAAGAGCATGTCATAAAATCAGAAGTACAGCCACCAACTTCTACAGTAATTTGGAAGAATAACACTAGGCTATGAACTGTGCATAAATATTTTATACCTATTGATTATGCAAGGGGTCTCCCTGTACTACAAAGATGTAGACAATACTAAAAAATTACAACATTGTCGTACCAAAAATTTGACCTACTTAAGATAGGTATCTATGTAAATTGTTTCTGTTGAATGACATTTCGAAGTCTATAGAATTCTTTTTTAATTGAAAATGACTTTAGTAATGTCCAGAATAATCTGGATATTTCCCCCAAGTAAGAGATTACAATACTTAGCCATGAAGGAAAAATAAGTTACTGACAAAGCACACAATTAGAACTTAAACTTGAATTAAGACTTCTGTTTGAAGTCCAGAGCTTGTCCCATATAAGCTATATTCTCCTAAGATAGATAGATGGCGATGATGATAGACAGACAGATTGGTGATAGATAGGTAAGGTAGATAGATAGATGAAATAAATAAGTAAAGAAAGAAAGAAAACCCCTCTATAAAACTATCCATGAAAATTTATTTGAACTCCTGCCAACACTTCTCAGCAAATATCCTTAAAGCGAGCAGGGGCATGCATGATCACCCCACTGGCCTCGGAGACACCGCACATTTGTGCCTCTCTGCTCATAAGAAACTCTGACCTCTAGATCTTTGCCACTCTTAATAATGAATAGAGCCTGAGAGTCTGAGGACGAGAAGCCACTTTCAGTGCATTCGTTCTTAGGCTCCTTTGGTCTACGATGCCCAGAGGATAACACTGACATGCACAGATTGAGTTTTTCTGCGGGCTGCTGCATGGATGTGATCGCCTGTGGGTAATAATAATTAGTTCTTGGCCGGGTCAGCAGTGGAAGGCGCCCCAGTGTTCCTTGACACTAGGGCTGAAAACTGCTGGGTGTGCTCATGTTCTTTTCTCGGGTTAAATTGCCTGTGTCCTGCCAAATACACCAAGCAAGTCTCTGTGGGGAGAGAAGAGACAAAAGGGTAGCCTATAGTTCTCAAATTCCAATTTCTAAAAGAGAGAACACTCTTTTAGAAGTGTCAACCTTTGAGGCAACATGGTGAGTGAATGATTTAGTGTCAACCTTTGAGGCAACATGGTGAGTGAAGTAGACAAGCATTGCATGTTAAATGCACACTAATTTCAGCAATGCAAATGTGCGGTCCGGGCATGTTTGGTGTAGAAACATGGTAAGACAACAGTCTCTGTCTCACCCTGATATCTTAGGATGTGATTTGTAATGAGAGGGCTGGGCAGCACATATTTAAGTTAATAGTATAGACTAGAGCCTCAGAATTTTCCCCATCTTCTGGCAGAATATTGCCTCTTCCTCCCTTAGTTTATGACCAGCACCACCAGCAGGTGGAGCTGCTGGGCAGAAACCATTTCATTTATTTGTTCATTCATTCATTCATTCAACCAATGTTTGTTGAGCACCCACTACGCAGTGGACCCCATACTGGGGCTTGGGATTAGAGATAAAAGATGGAAGCCCTTCTCCCAAAGGCTCACAGCTTAGTGGAGACAGTAAGTAACTATTGGCAAGCAAATTCAGCAAATATGGTGGAAATGGAAGGCACTACCGCAGCTGGGGAGAGCCAGGAGGCCTCGGGAAGACCAAGCAGCGGTTATCCTGGGGAAGGTGGGTGAGAACAGCCCAGGAAGGAAGGAGTGACGCTTGGATAGTAAACAGCAAAGTCATCTCTCACACTCAGGTCTGAGTCCAGAGCTCACATTCTTCACACTGGGTCTTTCCAAGTTCTGTAGTGTGAGGAAAAAAATAGGGCAAAAGGTAAAGTATGAGAATTAGGGAGATTCATGGAAAAAACAAAATTGGTGAATGAGGGGGTGGGGGGCGGAAGCTGCCTACCTTCTCTGACAACTGTTGCATTTCTCTAAGGCAATCTGGACAAAGAGGAAGCTCCTGGTGGGACCACAGTGGGTAGTCTGGAATACCATCATTACGGTGCTTTGGAAGCATTGTTACCTTGCTTTGTGGGTTAAATCCATGAACATGCCTCATTGTGCTTTTACCCCTTTCTCCCACCCCCCACCCCCGCCTACACACACACACACACATCAATCCTTCCCTCAAATGTGGATGCAACACAGCCTGGTTGTGGTTTCAGAGAAACATAAATGTTCTTTTTTTCCCCCAGTCATGCCTGGAATGCCCCTCATTCTACTGCCTCCTTCCTTCCCTCATTCCCACCACCACGAATAAAATAAAATAATGGCAGCATGCTTGAGTCCCAATATGCTCCGAGGGCAAGCTTGGTTAAACAAATCACATTGACCTTTAATAAAGCTGTGCCAAATGCTTCCTTCTCTCATTCAATATGTAAATCTTCAGCCAAAGCACTGTCAGAGCAAGCATCATTAAGTGCACATCTGATCGCGCTACCCCCCTGCTTAAAACCCTTCAGTGGCTCTGCATTACCTATGGGATGAAGCCCAAACTCCCAGCAGCACAGAGAAGGACCTTCAGGTGTGGCCCCTGCTGACCCTCCAGCCCCATTTCTCACAACGCCCTTCCCCCTGCATCTCATCTACATGCTGGCTGTCCCTGGGTATGCACTGCTCTGTATGTCCTTAGCTCTTTCTCCAGCATGACTGTCTACAGTGCCCTTGACAGCCACCCCCCTGCCAGCCACACACTGATTAGCTCCTGTCATTCAAGATGCAATGCAGGTGAGCCTCCTCAGCTAATCCTCTCCTGGGTCCCACCCCCAGGCAGAACTGACAGCTTCTCAATGTACTCAGTGCAGATACGCATCACTGTGTCTGCTGCTCTTTGATGCCTTCACTTAATTACATCCTGCTCTCCGACACCCAGCCTGACACGTACAAGGGGCTCAAGAAACAGAGCCAAGTGATGGACACTCACATGAGCTTGCTGTGTTGGCACCTGATCTAACTGCCAAGGTCCATCACGTCAGTGTGTGCTCTAGGCATCATGACTTTGTCATGGAAGCATATCACTCAAGCCAGGGTGCAGCCCAGCCCAGCCGTGTACCAGTCGCTGTGTCTCTCTTGAACTTGTCCTGAATCTCTGACGTTCTGATGGAAAGACAGAAACATTTAAATGGAAAGACAAAGGAAGTCCTTTCTCCTAGAGTTGGTCTCCAAATGCAGCTTGACCAATCTCTCTCTCTCTCTCTCTCTCTCTCTCTCTGTTGTCAAACTTAACTTTTTCAGTCTTGTGATTGGATTTGGCCTGATTACTTTTCTTTCTAAAAGTAGTTCTTAATGTTCTTTTCATTAAGCAATGTTCAGGAACAAGAATGGTGACCTTTCCACAGAACCTGAAGCCTTCAAATGGGCATTTCATTGTGACTATAATACTATGATCCCAGGTCTCAGGGACCATAACCAAATATTTGGCTCTCCTTTGTGTCCTCGTCATAGACCAGGGGTGGGCAACCCCTGGCATGCGTGCCAAACATGGCACACCAGTAACTTTTGCTGGCACGCAAAACCCTCTCTTATAATCTTCCATTTACAATTTTTTTCTTAATATCGACTTGTTATTTTTCAGATAAATTCAGTGTATGTGCATCTTAGATACATAAATAATTTTACATAACAAGTTATCTTAAAGACCATAGACATGGATTGACAAGAGAGGGGAAGAAGAGCAATTTCTATGCCTCTGCCTTAACTCTCCCTGCCTTCCTAGATCCGACCAGTGTTTTGGTTTCAGCCTCAGACGCAACGGGTTTTTGTTGACAAGACAACCGCCTCACCTACTTATTCAAAACTTCACTCTATAAAAATGAAACCTTCTATCTCGCTTTGCCCACTGGTACTAACGAAAGGGGAATAAATTTATATGTTTCTCTTGGCAGCAGAAGTCCCACTGATAATATTAAATGGAGTCATAAAGTTTTCTGTCGGACTATCAGCGTACATGTATACATTAAAAAATAAATGTATTTTTCATCATCATATACTGTGTTTTTGTCGCTCGAATGAATTTTATTATTTCTTCAAGGTTCTTCACATACGTACACCTTAAGAGATATCAAATAGGCGTAACATGTTCTCAAAAAATTAGGGTTGGCATGCAGAAGAATTTTGAGTCAGAGATTTTGCTGGTTTTGGCACGCACTCACAAAAAGGTTGCCCACCCCTGTCATAGGCCACATTTCTTTTCATTAATATTCAGTGTTACATCCTGCAGGAAGAATGTGCTTCCTCGCATCTCTGATGTCAACCTTGGGCATGTGATTTTTTTGGCTACCCAAATGTGCACAGGAGAAACATACACCACTTCTGGGATGGACGCTTCTCCTCCTATCATTGCAACTCACCAAGGTCCAGAAGGCACCTATCCTAAGAGTTTAGACAGCAATGACATGGAGGAAGCCCTCAGCCAACCTAGAATGGACATGTATGTCAGCAAGAAATAAACCTTTGATGTTTAAAATGATTGAGATTCAGGGGACTGTTTGTTACTGCAGCCTATCCTGACAGATGCAGTCTTCTGGAATCAGAAAAGGGAAAAATAATCAGGAATACCAGCACTTTCTCAAGAAACCTAATTCTTAAGCCTTTCTTATTTCCTTCTCTAGATGATGCGTATTTACTACAGGGACTTAATATAGAAGAACTGTATCCAGAGACCTCTAGTTTCATTACTTACGATGGGTCGATGACTATCCCACCCTGCTATGAGACGGCAAGTTGGATAATAATGAACAAGCCTGTCTATATAACAAGGATGCAGGTGAGCTTCTCTGTGGTCTTTTAGTGAATGGGGAAGATGATGTGAAGACTGACTGTATTTGTGAAATACCTATTGTATTAGTTGGCTAGAAATGCTTTAATAAAGTTCTGCAAACTTGGTGGCTTAAAGAGCAGAAATGTATTGTCTCGCAGTTCTGCAGGCTATACATCCAAGATCGAGGTGTCAGTAGGATTGGTTCCTACTGAGGGAGTGAGGAAGAATCTGTTGCATGCCTCTTCTCTGGTTTCTGGTGCTTTCTGGCAATCTTTGGTGTTCCTTGACTTGTAGAAGCATCACCCTCACTCTGCCTTCATCTTCACATGGTGTTCTCCCTATGTCTGTGTCTCTTTGTCCAAGTCCCCCTTTTTTATAAGGACACCAGTCATATTGCATTAGGGGTCACCCCCAATAACCTCATCTTAGCGAATTACATCCAAAATGACCGTATTTCTAAATAAGGTTGCATTCTGAGGTATTGGGGGTTAGGACTTTAACTTACGAATTTGGGGGGTACACAATTCAATTAATCACACCTGTATTTAAAGAATCAGCATCGAAAAAGGCTTAGCATGAACTGATTGTAGAAGCATCAACTTGCCTAAGAAAGAACAGCAGAGTTAGTTCCCAAAGTGCTCTACAGCAATAGTGTTCAGAAAGCAAATGAGCAAAATGGATGACATGGTCAAATATGTTTGAAAATGCTGGATTGATAAAGAGTTAAATAGATTTCACTGTTGGGAGACTTCGCAGGCCTTTAAAATGATAATGATTATGTCAGTCTCCAAGAGGAAGCGATAGGATATGTAGCATTTCACAAACATATTTGAACGTGGAGTTCTTCAGAGCATCTCATAGTCTTTCTCGTAACCCTGGCTTGGATCCTTCAGAACTGGACGGGAACCAGGAGCTCTGGCCTCTGAGGCAAGCTTTGGTTCATTATGTGCTCATTGTGTGCTCCTAGGGCTGTCGCCCCCTCCTGTGAAATAAATAGTGCTCTTTATGATGCGGGGGTAAATTACACAAGTCTGTTCCAGCTCTGACATGCTCTGATTCTGGGATCCTGTGACAGCTCAGAGGAAAGATGAGCAAAGGAGGCAGGCTCCATTCTCCTTTACAGGATATGTCCAGTTGACCTTTGAATAACTTGTCCACCTATATGCAGATTTTTTTAAATAAATGCTTGTGGTTGGGAGTCCACGGATACGGAGAGCTGACTCTATGCACTGTTCTATGCCATTTTATACAGGGGACTTGAGCATTAGTGGATTTTGGTATCCACTGGGGAGTGAGGGGGTCACTATAAGCAATCCCCGATGGATACCAAGGGACAAGTATGTTTTGGGGGAAGTCAAAAGTTATATGCAGATTTTCAACTGCACAGAGGGTCAGTACCCCTAACCCCCACATTGCTCAAGGATTAACTATGCTTACAGCCCCAAAACAGTGTGAACAGTTTGAACTTTCTGATCCTGTATTGGTTAGGACTCTTAGTGACAAGCAACCTCCTACAGATAAACTCAGAGAAAGTGTTTGTTCATGAGATACTGGGCATCTTAAGGAATTTAATATCAGAAAGTGATGTCAGGAACTCGCTGGGATTAGAACCCCAGACACCCTTTATCTCTGTTCTCTTCTGCTTCCTGCCACCCATTCGCTTCATTCTTCTCTCCTGCTCAAAACTACTCCTTTGCTTCTCAGTCCTGGGGTAGAACTTGGCTGCAAACATTTCAGTCCAGCTCTTTGATTTCACAGAAAAGGAACCAAACTAATCCAGCTTAGTTTCGCTTTGGCCCCTGGACCAGTCACTGTAGTTTGGATAATACCCATGTGCGGGAATAATTCCCTGAATTGTTGACAATTATTGAACCATGGGGTATAAGAGAAAGAGACCCTGGAGAACAGCTAGTTATTTCCTCCTTTGACAGAGAGTGTGTTTGAGGATAAAACAAAGTAATCGACTTGTTCAGTGGCATCCATGAGCTACTGAGCTACAAGGGAGGCTCACTCCATACATGGCAGCATCTGTGGGCCCCCAGCTCAGCTGAATGCACAGGGTCTCTCAGGGGCTCACATGGCCCTAGCCTGGCTTGGCCAGTCTACACAGTCTTCTTCCCTGGTGTATTTAAGAGGATGGGTGGATCTCACAGCTGTTTCTCTCTCCTTAGATGCATTCCTTACGCCTGCTCAGCCAGAATCAGCCATCTCAGATCTTTCTGAGCATGAGTGACAACTTCAGGCCCGTCCAGCCCCTCAACAACCGCTGTATCCGCACCAACATCAACTTCAGTTTACAGGGGAAGGACTGTCCCAACAACCGGGCCCAGAAGCTTCAGTATAGAGGTGAGTACATGGCTCAGAGGGCACCGGGCCAGGCCAGAACTCAGTCCTCCTGCTTACACCTGTCCTTGAAGGCCTGGCGTTTTCTCCCATTATCAGAATCGTGATTATAAATTATAATATAGACCACCATCTTCCATGTGCATGGCGCTTTCCTGTTGATAAAGCCTATATATTAGAGATAGAGGTCAAACTTTAAATTCCTCAGTTTTGCTTCTGGTTCAGGCAAAACAGCCTTTTCATTGCCATTGTACAGAAGAGCCAGAGAGGCTGATTTTGTTCAAGGTCATGTGTTAGAACAGACAGCTAGAAGCGTTGGAGCTTTTATTTATGTGCATGATGAGCCCCTTTCTGCTAAAAGGTGAGCGAATGCGCAGGAGGCCAGGCCGTTGGGATACAAGGAGGTAATGTGTGTGAATGCATCCTTTTCTGGTGCTATGTCCCTAGAAGTGACAATTATTCCTACTACGGGAGACATTCAAAACAACTCCCACCTCCTGTAACCCTCTGGTCCATACCAGCCCTCGCTCTTTCCTTCTGCACACTAAGTATGTGTTTGATCATGGTGCTCAGCTCTCAACATGGAAGGACGACGAAGGCAGAACGGTGTTGTGGACACGCCTTTGACCCAGAGTTAGGACACCCAAGTTCCGGACCTGGTTCTGTCACTAACAAACTATGTAAACCCAGCCAAATCATTTACCCAGTAGACCTCACTTTTTTATGATAGTCCCTATACCATCTGCCTCACGACTTGTTGTGAGGAATGAATGAGAGCCTGGATAGTGAAGCCCTTTGTAGCAATAATGTGCTGCTCAAATATGGGGCTATAGATATTACCAGACAGCTTCTCGAAGCAGCTACCACCATTGCTCTTGGCCCCCCCACTTCATCTCTCCTACTTCCCCACATTTTCCTCTTTCTTTTTTCTCAGACACCTGTAGAGTGCCAAAACTATAATTTTCTGTTCCCTTCAAGCCAGAGCTGCCAACAAAAAAATACTCAACCCATTGATTAAGCCTTCTCTTTACTCAACCCCTATTTATTGTGCATCTACTATGTGCCAGGCACTTAGCTTGGTGACGAGGATACAGTGTGATGCAGACAGACATGACCCCATCCATCCAGCACATATAGTCTACAGCAGGGTGTAGACTTTTTGAGACATACACCAGTCATATTGGATTAGGGCCCACCCCAGTAACCTCATCTTAGCTAATTATATCTGTAATTACCTTATTTCCAAATAAGGTTGCATTCTGAGGTATTAGGGGTTAGGACTTTAGTTTATGAATTTGGGGGGTATACAATTCATCTCGTCACGTCTCTGTTTAAATAATCAGCATCTGAAAAGGCTTAGTATGAACTGATTGTAGAATTATCGACCTATCTGAGAAAGAACCAGCAGGGTTAGTTCTCAAAATGCTCTACAGCAATAATGTTCAGAAAGCAAGTTAAGTAAAAGAGATGTTGGTCAACTATGTTTGAAAAATCTGGATTTAAAAAGGGTTAAATAGATTTTATCACTGGGAGACTTCCCAGGCCTTTATAATGATAATAATTATGCCAGTCTTCAAGAGGAAGCAATAGGATATGTAGCATTTCACAAACCTATTTGAATGTGGAATTTTCTGCCACACTCTGATGTTATAGTGTGAAAGAGGCCATGGGTAATATTTAAATAAATGGTGTGGCTGTATTCCAATAAAACTTTATTTATAAAAACTGATATGGGCTGGATTTGACCTGTTGGCTGTCATTTGCCCAACCGTGGTCTAGAGCAAAACTTTCTGTGATGATAAACATGTTCTATATCTGCATTGTTCCACAGGGTAGCTACTAGCCACGTGTAGCTATTGAACAATTGAAGTGTGACTAATAGAGTGAGGCAACTAAATTTTTTATTTAATTTTTCATTAATTTAAATTTATGGTAGCTGCATGTGACGGGTATGGGGACAATAATTTTGAATAGAGGTTCCTGGGGAAGTAGAGGGGTTCTAGGGATACATAAAAGTAAGCAGGCATAAAAGTAAGCAGACCTGTTCCTTCTCCTTTGTAGTAAGTCCCCCAAATTCTGTGCCAACTAGTTCAACTATGCCTTGTTTTGACATTGTGTGTGTGTGTGTGTGTGTGTTTCTTTCTCTCTCTTTCCAGTAAATGAATGGCTCCTCAAGTAGGGAACTAGCCCAAGAAGAATTCCATCTCAGTGAAATCTACAACTGTGAACTGACGTAACCTGGAATGTCCCCTTCTTCCTTCTCGCTCCTTCCCTTTTCTCAAGCCTCATTCACTCTTTGGATTGGCCCCATCTTCATGGAAATTGTCTGCAAAACCATGGCAAAAGACACACAAGCACACACACACGTACATACGCACACACCTGCAAGCATATCTACACACATACATGCACAGCCTTCAAGATGAGAAGTCAAGTTTTCAGAAACAAAAGGTTCATTCATAAGAGGTCTTAGAAGAAAATAACCAGTTAACCTGATTACAATTTTGATACTGTTTTCCTGAACTCATAAATCTACCCAGTGAGACTTTTCAGCCTTTGTACATACAGAATTCTTCCAAAAGAGAGAGGAGGAAACATGGCTCTCACAGCATCAAGCAGACTTTGTGCTTTGCATCGACTAATCTCAGATAGTGTCCGAGGATCCTTGGAGGGTGCTGGTGGCAGGTGAGCCAGGACAGAGGTGGCCAAGGACACTTATTTCTAGATTCTGATTCTTCTGTTTACTCAACAATTTAACAAGAAAAAGAAAAGGACAGACATTGAAGAGATACACACTGTATATATATATCACCGCAGACTATAAAGAAATTGAATTATTTCCCCTTTGTCACATATCTGTAGTAGGATTTGCCAAGATCAGATCCATTTGCTGTTTCTTGTTTTCCAAAGGTCATACATTGTGTTTGGTTATTGTTAACAGCTCAATAAATGGGTTTAACGACTTAATTTTATCTTTCTGGCTTTGGTCTCTTCTCCCTCCTTACAGGCTAAGCCCTGGCCCCATGCAGCTGCATTCTTTGGTTTCACTTGTTCCTTCATCTACGTGTTTTGTTCATTTGCAGCCCGTTTTTTACTGAGTTTGTGGCAATCAGGAATGCATTTGCTAAGCAAGTATAACTTTAATTACCCTCCGTGGCTCCATCATTCACACGAGGGGAGCTCCAGCCTGAGCTAGCAGGCTACCGATTCCTTGCGTTTTAAAACTGCCATCCCCCGCCCCCTGTGATGCTCCCTTGAAGGAATGCACTTTGCCTTGTAAATTCCTGGGGAAGGGGTGTCTTTTCTCTCCGGGTGCAGCCGGGTCTCACAAAGTACAAACGAATGCCTTTCTTTCCTTGTTTATAATGGTCACTCACTGTGTTTGGTTACTGTCAAGAAATCAATAAATGTGTTTAACAAGTTACCCAGGACCCATGTCTGAGTTTATCAAAGGATGCTCCCCGCTGAGGCCCCGGAGTCCTGCTACGTTCACAAGCGATTGCATTGTGGCCGGCAGGGCAGCCAGAGCCGCCAGAACCGCCTGTCCTGTCTCTCCCAGAGCCAGGTAATTAACACCCTGTTGAGAAAACATATAGGCTTAGCTGCTGGAAGGGAAGGCTTGGGTGTTCCTCCAAATTAAAAATAACTTTCATCTCTCCTTTTTAGCACAAAAGGGAAAGCACAGGTATGCAGGGTCTGTGCAAATGGGAACATTCACTAGCATATGACAAACTTCAGCCAAGTGAGTAGGTATATTGACAATGAAAAAAATCAATAGCCAGAAAATTCATATTTGAAATATACACTGGGTCTGTTTTTTGTGTGTGTGTGGGGGGGGGGGTTACATTTTTCACCAATATTAGATGATGGGCTTGGCCATGATGACATACGCGCTTTTTTCTGAGCAATAGTATTTTTCCAGAAAACCAAATCTGTTTGCAAAGGTGTAGGCTGGGCAGCTGGCAGTCTTTCTTTGTGTGGCTTGCTGCTTCCTCTCTGAGTCTGAATCTTCCTTACCTGCAAGGAAGGGCAGGCAGTCATATAATATAATGGCTGGAGAACATGGCTGGTAAGTCAACTAGGCCTGGCTTCAGCTTTACTCTGCCACTTACCTGTTTGCTGTGTGATCCTAGGCAAGCTGCTTTACTTCTCTGATCTACTGGTATATCGGGGATGCTAATAACGGCCTGCACGAGTTGTGAGGCCTAAATGCTCTATGGCTCCTTAAAGCGGTTAAACCAGCCATGAATATTCTATAAATGGTGCCTATAGGGCATGTGTATGGCCTGCCTATCACGGGTTATCTGGACTGGACCATACCATACCTCTCTCAGAGGGAGGGGCTAGCACCCATCACAACAGGGGCATCAGATTAATATCAAACGAAAGCAATAGGGTACCTGCAGACAGCACACAGGTAAATGCCTATGTGTGTCAGGGCAGAGAGGAAGGCATGCTAGAGAGGATGGAGGGAGGGGACTGGGTTTCTAGGCTCTGTTCTTTCACCAGCATCCTCTCTGACCTGGGCCAGTGTCCTTACCTAGAAATGACCTGGACATGACCTCCCCAGCCTCTCCACACCATCCTTCCCTGTCTCACTCAGTTCTCCATCCAGGGAGGAAAAAAGAAAACCCAGGCTCTACCTGGGGGTTCCTGGGAACAGGCAGAATTTCACTCTGAACAGAACTTGAAATGGAGGAAACTGGCCTGTTCCCCACCTCCTGGGCCAATCCCAAATGTCCCTTCTCCCCACTCACTGGATGGCCCAACTGTTACATGGAAGTAGGGCACTTTGCCCTCAAGCTACGTGGTCATGGAAAAGATTAGGTAGATTTGTGTACTCTAAACAGGCACCCAGAAGCCCCTGAGAGTGAGTGGAGCCATCAAGGAACAAAAAATATTCATACATTTCAAGTCAGTGGGTGCTCGGGAGGGGCGGGCAGCTGTGTCGCTGGGTTCTGCAGTGTGTGCAGTCCGGCGGGTTTTGCCTTTATAGTTGCAGGCACCCTGGGCATCCCATCACCAGGGAAGGATAATGAGACCGAGAGGGGACATACATGCTGAGCCTCAGTTCCCTCCTCAGTGAAATGGGGGTGGGAGGTAACTACACACTGAAGGGGGTTCTGGGCAAATTACATGAGAAAAAGAAGACAGTGTGTGGAGATGCACAACCCCCCTCGCAAAGACACAACTTGTGGTTTCCAAGACGACCTGGGGCCTTGTTCCCACTTCCCTTGGTAGCAGTTTGGTTGCCAAGGCGACATCAGGACAACTACAACTCACTGCACTAAATGTGTCTGAATGGTGAGAGTGACGTGGAGTTTGGGCAGCAGAGCACACTCAGTCCCAGCCCACAGCCACCGCTGTCGGGTGAAGAGTCTGACCGATGATCGTCAATGAACAAGAGTCATTGTTCCTTACTCTGCTGGACCCCGGAGCACTTGTAGCTCATGAGGGTATCCCCGTTCCTGTCCCAGAAAGCCTACAAGTAGGATGTCCAGGAGCAAAAACACACCGTAACATCATTCACCAACTAGCACATTGAACACAAGGACAGATCTGCCAAGACCCCAGCTGAGGAATCGTATGAATAAAGTCCACCATGGGTGGCACATCCCCTATGGGTCAAACCCTCTGCCAAGCAACTTACAAACCATCTCCTTTGATCCACACAGCGACCAAGGAGGTCATCACCATTGCTGCCCCATGTTATAAATGCAGAAGCTGGACTTGTTAGGATGAAGTGTCATACTTAAGGGTCACATGGCTCATAAGTAGTAAAGCCAGACCCAGCTCTTTTAAGCCGATGGTTCTCAAAGTGTGGCCCTGACTACCAGCATCACTGGGAAACTGGGTAGAAATGCAAATTCTTAGAGTGCACCGCGGACCTACTGGTGCTCCCGGGGTGGAGTCCAGCCAGCCGTGTTTTAGCAAGTCCTCCAGGTGAGTCCATGTGAGAACCACTGCAAATCAACTGCTCATTCCTATTAGAGGTTCCCAAACTTTGCCCAGTGCCAGGCTGGACCTCAACCACTGAAGTCAGAATGTCGGGTGGCAGCCAAGTGTGGGTGTTTTATAAGAATCCCCAGGTGATCCCCTGTGCAGCCCAGTTGGGAACCACATCTTTGTCTGAAGGCCCTTCTCCAAGGAGGGCTCACCTGTAAGATGGGTCCATGGGAGCCAGGAGGCCAGCGTTATCCAACAGGTCTTGCCTTTTCAGAATCACATCCCTATCTCTGGACATAGCAACAATCTGGGGTGGTCTCTGAGTGTTCCCTGGCCGCTTTCTCCTTCCCCAGATCTTTCATTAACAGTCCAGGCTTGGAATAACAAATCTTGCTTTTTTAAATACAAGAAGCATTTGTATTTGAAGTGATGACTTGGCACCAACATTCCAAAACCCACCCCAGGTCATCGTGCCTAATTACTCAGATTGTAATGTTTCCAAGACTTCAGATCATTAAGAACAAATGGAAAAAAAGCTATGAGTTAGGGGACCAGAAGTTCAGAAAGATAAGCTCGGTTCGTAATTAAAAGTTATAGGCAAATTATAGCCCTGTCAGTTCTAACTTCATGGTGTCTCTTCCAGGCGGTACTCCCTCCCCCAACCCAACAGCCCTGTGACAAGCCCTCATTATCTCAGGCCTATACCATAGCGATATCCAGCCAACAGGTCCTCTGGCCTCCAGTCTCCAGATTAGAAACAGACTCCAAGAGGGCTAAAGTATCCAGCCTCTGCTCTCAGATAAGGGCAATTTGAGCCCACCCTTATAAGTGATTGGAGGGCCCAACAAGCGTTGCTCAGTGGTTGAGCACCCACCTGTAAACCAGGAGATCACAGTTATATTCCTGCTCAGAGCACATGCCTGGGTTGTGGGCTCAATCCCCAGTAGGGGGCGTGCAGGAGGCAGCCAATCAATGATTCTCTCTCACCATTGATGTTTCTATCTCTCCCTCTCCCTTCCTCTCTCTGAAATCAATTTAAAAATATAACAACAACAAACATTTAAAAAAAGACACCAGTCACCCAAATATCCTAATATATAAAATACCTGTGT
>NW_006291007.1:453502-455311 GCF_000327345.1 Myotis davidii
GCTCAGAGCACATGCCTGGGTTGTGGGCTCAATCCCCAGTAGGGGGCGTGCAGGAGGCAGCCAATCAATGATTCTCTCTCACCATTGATGTTTCTATCTCTCCCTCTCCCTTCCTCTCTCTGAAATCAATTTAAAAATATTTTTTAAGTGATTAGAGGAATTTTAGGCTGGACTAGGGAGTGGATGAAGATAATTCTGAGACATTTTCCGGAGAAGAGACCAAAACGCAAAGCTAAGCAGATCATCCGAAGGGACAACACTCCATGGACTTGCTAGAGAAACAGCCTTCTGGAGCAGTGCGGAAAGAATTCCCCTAAGACAGAGATGATTTCGGCATCTATTGTTGTATCTCTCCCTCCTATGCACAGAAAGAAGAGCAGAAACCTATCAGAATGCTTTTCAAATAGTGGGTATTCAAAAAAAGTTTGGGGATACATAGAATTTTCCTATGGGAGGGAGGATTTAATTCTTTTCAATTCAGAGTTGTTGAGTACCTTCTGTGTACCAGGTAGATATTAGGCATGGTCCTGGGTTCTTTTATATATTTTCTTTATATACATGTACTTTTTTTAATTTATTGATTTGAGAGAGAGGGAGAGAGAGAGAAACATCAATTTGTTGTTCCACTTATTTCTGCATTCATTGGTTGGTTCTATATGTGCCCTGACCAGGGACAGATCTTGCAGCCTTGGCACATGGGGATGACACTCCAGTCAACTGAGCTACCCAGCCTTGGCTTACACACTTTTTTAAAATATATATTTCTTTATTGATCTCAGAGAGGAAGGGAGAGGGAGAGAGAGATAGAAACATCAATGATGAGAATCATTGATTGGCTGCCTCCTGCACTCCCGAGCCAACCACCCAGGAATGTGCCCGCCAGAATCGAACCCAGGACCCTTCAGTCCACTGAGCCAAACCAACTAGGGCCACACCTTTTTTATTGGGTGCTCACAGCAGTTCTGCCAAGTAGTTCTTGGCTTAACATTATACATAAAGAAGTTAATCTGAGAGGTGAATAAACGTACCCAAGATCACACAACTGTTGAGCATCAGCCAGAAAGTTACAAAAGAGGCTGATACTAGAGAAGCCTCAGGTGGATGTTCTCTTAGCTGCTGCTGGAATGAAAGGGCTCCGCCCACAGGCTGTGGTCATTTTGTCCTATTCTTTAGAGTGGGCCCCAGGTACAGGCTGCCCTTCCTGACTCCAGGCCAATTAAATTAGAGTCTCTGAGTATGAGTCCAGGCCAACAGATTTTTTAAAGCCACGGGTGATTCTGCTCTGTCATCAGCCCAGAGAACCATTCTCAAAATGTACTGCCCATGGAGTTACCCAGGGGAGTGTATAAAGCAGCGGTTCTCAACCTGTGGGTCGCGACCCTTCCACAGGGGTCGCCTAAGACCATCCTGCATATCAGATATTTACATGATGATTCATAACAGTAGCAACATTACAGTTATGAAGTAGCAACAAAAATGATTTTATGGTTGGGTCACAACATGAGGAACTGTATTTAAAGGGCCAGAAGGTTGAGAACCACTGTTATAAAGGCACTGAGCATTGGTAGTTCTAGAAGTTCCCAGGTGGCCTTGGCCAGTTTGGCTCAGTGCTTAGAGGGACCAAAGAGTCTCTGGTTCAATTCCTGGTCAAGAGCATGTACCTCAGTTGCAGGTTCCCCAGCCCGGGTAGGGACAACCAATCAATGTGTCTTTCTCATGTCAATGTTTCTCTCTCCCTCTCCCTCTTCCTCCTTCCCCTTCCCCCCTCCATTCTCTCTAGAAATCAATGGGGGGGGGGGGAATACCACC
>NW_006291007.1:455584-493518 GCF_000327345.1 Myotis davidii
CGGGGCCCTGTCACCAGGGGGAAAAAATGTCTGCCTCCTGGACCTAAGGTGCCTTCTGAGTGAAATAGATATAATCATTTCTTTTCTCATATTCTAGAAGTTGTGAGAACAAAACCAGAGAGAGGTGAGAAAACACTCGGGAAGGTGTTAAACAGTGTGAGGTACTGCTAATAGAATGGATGCAAATGCTTCCACTGCAGTGCATAACAACGCCCAGCAAAAGAAAATGGGTGCAGCGGGGGACCCTGGCTGACGTCGATTCAACAGCCATTGAATGAGTGAGGGCCTACTGTGTGCCAAGCCTAAACCCTATCCTCAAAGAACCTAGTATAAGGGGAGAGGAGGCCCAGTGTAGTTTGGAATACAGCTCCCTGATGCACACAAATTTTAGAGATGAAAACTTTGGCCTGTATTTGTGAGAGTCCAGCTGGTGTGCTCAGTGGTTGAGCATCGCCCCATGAACTAAGAGGTTACTGGTTTGATTCCTGGTCAGGGCACATGCCTAGGTTATGGGCTCCATCCCCAGTAGGGGACTTGTAGGAGGCAGCCCATTGATACATCTTCTCTCTCATTGATCTCTCTCTCTCTCTCTCTCTCTCTCTCTCTCTCTCTCTCTCTCTCTCTCTCTCTCTCTCTCTCCCACTCCCTTCCTCTCTAAAATCAATTTAAAATAACATTTGTGAGAGTCAGGGATGGTGGTTAGAAGGGAAAGACCATCTAGAGAATCATAGGAGGGAGAAATTGATTCCGACAGAGGCTTCTGGAAAAGAAAGCTTCCCCAAGGAAGGGGCATTTGAGCCCCTTGATGAAGCACCAAGTGTGGTCGGGAGAATAGGGCAGGAGCCAGCCTTCCAGAGAGGAAGCAGCCTCGGGGGACAGGGGTGCTGGGTGGCTTCCCAAATCCATGAGGTGGTCATTGTGCCTGGGATGGGATAGAGCCCCAAGGTCTCCTGTGGATGTTAAACCTCACCTCCCCGAGTTCTGCTGGGCCTCTTCAGAGCCCGGGCTGGCACCGCACTTGCCCCAAGTCCCTTCATTAGCAGGACACTGAGATCTCAGCTCTGGGCAGAGAAAAGTGGGGAACACTGAGTGCATATTGTGGTTCCTGCCCTCAAGAAGCGTAAAATCTAGTTGGGGAAACAACGAATGAACACGGGGCTCGTGCAATCTATGTGGCTTCGGACATTTTATACTCAGAAGACTATTTTCAAAACTGTCAGACAGGCAGGGGCAGGTTGGCCAAGTCCGGGCGCACAGTCTGCGCACTGCACGGAAGCGCCCAGCTGAGAGGATGACTGGGGCCATCTTTTTGCAATTCACTGGCCTGGAGAGAATGAATGCCTTCTTGCAATTCACACACAGACAATGCTTTTGCTGGCTGGGGCCAGAAGACAACAACTTTGAGAATGATAGGGAGTCAGAAATGAAGTACCACCGCTTGATTGAAAGGCTCAGTGGGGAGCTTTCATAAAGGAAGAGGGTTGGAACCAGGCCTGTTAGGAGGCAGGATTGGAAGGCGGAGGCAGGATGGTAGTCCAGATAAGCAGAACAGCTGGGGCTAAGACCCAGGGCCAGAGCAGCCTGGCGGTTCTGTAGACGTGATGAGGCTTCGTACAGATCCGATGAAAATGAAGGAACGAAAAATCAGCTGGGTTTGGTGGTAGGAGGCCAGAGGAGGTGGCAATGTACAAACCAGAAAAAGAAAGTGTTCTGCGTCTGGCTAGCATGGCCAATCCTGAGCTCTGCAATTTACTCGCTGGTGACCCTTGTGCCTCTGAGTCTAAGATTCCTCACCCATAAAAACGGAGAGCATTATGCTAAGTGAACTAAGCCAGTCAATGAAAGAAAAATACCACATGATCTCACTCATTTATGGATAATAAAGACCATTATAAACTGATGAACAAAAATAGATACAGAGGCAGAGCAGCCTCGAACATACTGAGAGCAGTTTGAACCAGGAGCAGGCAGCTCGGCCACGCCATTTCCAATTTTCTTTCCCAATCAGATATGGACAGAAGTCATTGGAGCCCAGAGCAATTGTTTTGTTTCCTGTAAATTTGGAAGGCGCAAACACTGTCAAACCATTTTATACACTTGCTACAGAATTATTCAGAAGAGGAGTGTGTATGACAAAGATGCAAACCAATTATAAGGAGAAGCATGGCATCTGAGAGAACCCACTCCTTCCTGCGGTGTCCGAAAGCGTGGAAATAACTGAGGATCTTTCAAACGCTCACGCTGAGGCAGAGGATGAAAAGTGGATAATAAATCTTTTCAAGAGAAAACTGGGCACTAACGAGGAGAAAGCGGCTGAAATGGCCAATTCCCAGAACTCAGACAGCTTAACCTTCACTCAAGTGGACACAACCCAGGTTTCCTAAAAAATCCAGCTTTGGGGAGAATTGATGACACTAAGAAAGGTAAAATGATTGTAGAATTTGATGGAAAAGAGGAGAAATCTGGTGACTCTGGGCACCAGAAACTTCAAGAAATAACTAATGCCACACACACACACACTTCTGTGTATGGCTACATAAAAACTTCAAGAAAACTAATGCCACACACACACACACTTCTGTGTATGGCTACATCACAGGTTAGTTTAAAAATTGAGCGGGAATGACTCTAGACGTTCTGACTAGAGATTGGCCACTTTCTAAGGGAACTTCAATTATCAGTAGAAGAAAAAGAGTGTGGGCTTTGAGCATGGGTGCCACCCGAGAACTCCATCTTACTGGCCACATGACCTGGGCCTGGCACTTCACCTCTATGAGCCTCAGTCTTCTCATCTAAGAAAGCAGGGTACCCCAAAGCACTGAATCACACTCATATAAGCACTCCTGTGTCCACTGAAGCCTTATCTGCAATAGCCAAGATATGGAAGCAATCCAAGTGCCCATCAGTAGACAAGTGGATAAAAAGGTGGTGGTATAGATATGTAAAGGAATATTACTTGGCCCTAAAAAATGAAATGTTAACCATTTGCAACAGCATGGATGGACCTAGAGGGTATTATGCTAAGGGAAGTAAGTGAGCCAGAGAAAAACAAATACCATATGATTTCACTGACATATGGAACCTAGAAAACAAAATAAATGACAAACAAAATTGATACAGACTCATACAGAGAACAGACTGATGGTTGCCAAAGGGGAGGAGGTTTAGGGGACTGAGTGAAGATGAAGAACTACAAATAGGTAGTTACAAAATAGTCACATATAGTCAATAATATGTATGGTGGCAGGGGGGTACTGGAAATAGCCGGAACACTTTTTTAAGTATATGATCATCTAACTACTATGCTGTACACCTGAAACTAATGCAAAATCATATTGAATGTAAACTGTAATTTTTAAAAATGTAAACATTTTAAAAGAAGGCAAGGTATCATCTTTATTCTCTTAACAAACATTTTTTTCACTGAGACTACATGAAGCAGAGGGTGAAAAGCGTGGTGAGGCTGTCTGAATTTCCAGTCCTCCACTCTGGGTCGCCTCTGCGTTAACAGACATGTCTTTCTTCCTTTCTTCACGTGACCTTGTTCTTCTTCAGATGCCATTTGGAAAGTCTTATGTTGTTGCACCTGTGGGTTGCCTCGCTCCTCCAGATTATTAGTAAATTGATGGCTCCCAGCTGTGCAGATTTCACTTTTGAGCCACAGTGTCTTGTTATGTAAATCAGGGAGAGTGAATACTAAATGATATCTCACTATCATGATTTTGAGAGAATTGGGGGAATTAACATGTGTGAAAATGCCTAGCATATTATTTTTATTATTTTTTAAGATATTACATATGTGTCTTTATCCTATCAAACCTCCCTCCGCCCCCCGACCTCCCAAACTCATGCCCTCACCCCCCTGTTGTCTGTGTCCATTAGTTAGGTTTATATGCATGCATACAAGTCCTTTGGTTGATCTTTCCCTCTTACCCCCACCCTCCCCTACCTTCCCTCTGGGGTTTGACAGTCTGATCAAATGCTTCTCTGTCTCTAATGCCTAGCATATTTTAAAAATACCTATAAATAATGCTGTTTCCATCTTTTCCTAAGAATAGAACCCCAAAAGAGAAGGGACATCTCCCCCCACATACTAGTAGATATTTTTCTCCATTTCAGGGCTAATGAGGCACACATGTGGGACATCATCAGTAGGTATAGATGAGGGGGTATCTAGCTGGTGACTGGGAGGAGTAAGGTTAATTAAAGCTAGCTGTTATATTACTCACCCCCCAAGTCCCCACATTTTCAAAAATCACGCACTTCTTGGATAGAAGTAGCCATAGTTAATCTTCACTCAGTCTTGCATCATAAGGACAATTACAGCCTCTACCAACACTTGCTTGCTCAGGGTCCCACAGCGAATGGGGGATAGCCAGGATTCGTACCCAGGGAACTTGACTTCAGAGTGAGGTGTTCAAGCCCTACACAATAGCCTCCCAATACCAGCATCAGCTCATCATTCCTAGGTCCCCAAAGACCTGGCTCAGTTTCCCATTCTTGCCGTGAATTATATGATGCTACCTGATCTCTTATAGTCAATGCCCTACCTGATCTCAAAAAGCCAGACCAGAAGACCTCCGATGGAGGCCTGGGGAAAGAACGCCTAAGGCAGAAGTGTGGGCCAGAGTGACACATGTAGGGCACGAAGTGGGCCTGCTGAGGCCAGGGAGGGGCTGGGGCAGGGGTGTTGGTGGAGAGGGCCTGTGGTGAGCCGGCACGGCCATGGCATACTCAGCCCCAGGGCGCCTTATGTGCCATGGCAGCTCGGCCTGGTTCAGTGACCCTGAGTGGGAGCCGTGAAGGATTAAGAAAAGACAGACAAGAGGATGAAAGCTGGGTCTTGCTGGGACACAGCCCTCTCTGATGGGGAGACAGCGCCAGCGCCCACAGACGTGTCTTTATTTTATAGCAGATGCCACGAGGGAAAGTAAGGGCGTGATCAAGATGTTTACAACATTCTCGTAGGTTTCAATCCTACTCAACTACATGCACCTGAACTATATCAAGCCCATATCACTCAGGCACGTGGGGCCACGTGTTCGAACCGTAGGTTCAAGCTTACAACCATAGCTGTTGGCTATAATTGTGCTGGGAGGGCTCTGTCCTCCAAGCTGGGTCTTGCACGTGGCCATGAGAGGACTGTGCCCTCTCATTAGTCCAAGGCTTGGACCTGTCCAAACACTGTAGTCACTGGAAACTGCCAGAGGCCAGGGCCCAGAACAGGCATTTGAGAAAGTAAAATTCTCCAACCCACTTAGCACACTGTCCCCAAAGCGTCCCTTTATCTTTCCGCCTGGCGCAAATTCCAGTAGGAAATCCACTAATTGTTTATTGTTTCTCAGAGAAAATGTCATCTAGGAGCTTGTGTCTCAGGAAAGCCTGAGCTACAAACACCAGCAGAACTCCTAGACTCTGAGGCCCCTTGGATATCAGAGCTGCATGATAAAGCCTGCAGTTCCCGCATATGCCAGGCCCTGGGAGGGGTACTTGATATATATTCATCTAATTCTCACAACCACCATTCCTGCAAAGTAAGTAATATCATCCTGAGTTTTATGGCTCAACAACCTCAGGATCGGGAAGATTAATTAACTTGCCTAAGGCAACCAGTTGGTGTCCACGCTGGGGGGGTCAAGGCCATGTACATCTAAGCCCCTTCCTCTGTGGCAGGGTCAGCCTGCTGCCAATTTTTGTAAATAAAGTTTCACTGGAACACAGCCACCTTTGCTTGTTCTGTGCCTGCCAAGGGTGCCGCAAGACCAAGTTGAGCAGTCGCCACGGAGACCATCTGCCCTGCAAAGCCTAAAATATTTTTACTCCCTGGGTGCGTTCAGGAAAAGTTTACCAACTCCTGCCTTAGACTACGCTGCTTTGGAGAACTTACCATTCAACCTTTATTTTTTAAGATTATCCAAGTGATACCCAGATATGTGAAGTGATTTCTCTGTGGCCACACTAGCTCTCCCTCCTCTTAACTCACTGTTTTCATTCAATAAAGATTTACAGTCTTCACTGCGCTGTTCACTCTGAGGAACAGAAATTGGTTCCATCCCCAAGGAACTAAAACTATAGTTGCAAACACAGGTGTACACACTAGAAAAAAATGTTGAACGCAAGTTTATATGCACTGCACACTGGCCCCACGCATCTCTCCAGGCCACCTCCCCCCACCCTCTGTGCCCCTCACCGCCTTCCCTCTGTTCCCCAGCAGGTTGTGAAAGGTTGCAGGAGCCAGAAAACAAACCCTAGCATCAGAAGCCAGGAAATCAAGACAACTGGGCACAGGTTGGAGAGTCAGTGTGAGCGGGTCAGGTGAGTGGCTCGGGATAAAGGCTGCGAATCCTGTCAGGATGGACTCGGAAGTGCGGGACCGAAGCAGACATCCCAAGTCAGGGGTCTGACAGCTGTGCTGCCCTCATGGTGAAGGTGATGCTTCAGCTCCCTCTTACGAGACCCTCCTTTTTCCGGGACAGGGATAGAGAAAGCTCAGGGCACAGCATCCTCTTGCTTGGTTGCGGTTTCCAGGTGCCTTATCTGATGTGGAAGGCCTGCCTGGGTTTCTCCCTGTAGACTAGAGAGCTAAGGTCATTTAGAATGATAATAGAAACTGCCAAGATGCCCTCAGCACTTGTGCTGGGGCAGGGCCAGTCCCTAGTGTGGAAGCAGAAGCCATCCAGTAGCAACCTGAGTGTCTGTAATGAGTATTTCTGCAAGGAGTGATTCTAAATGACCATATACTTGAACCCAGAAATTCCAATTCGAAATTTTGTTCTGGAGAAACACTTATGCACGTGCACAAATATGAACAAGGATACTCATTGCAGATGTTCAATGAGCCCAATCATGGACTCCTGTGCCACTGAGCCCGTGCATGGCCCTTGAATCTCTGCCAATGAATGCAATGCTCCTGGTAGCAAATCTGAACAGACCAAAATTGGCCTATAGAGTAAACCTGTTCACCACGTCAGCTGTAAGACACAGGTGCTGTATGATTAAGGATGGCCCTGTCCAAAGAAGCCTCCCCACCTCAGTCCTTGACCTCTAGGTAAATATCCCCGCGCTCCTCCTAAGTGCAGACACCCAGGGAACAGTCCCCGTCCTGGATCGGCCCTATGCTTCTAATACAAAACAGAGCGCAGTACAAGGTTCCTTGGCCAATCCTCACTCTTTAGAAGAGGGTCATGTCTCCCTTCGGGTGTGGCTGCACAGGTGGAATGTTCCAGCTCTGTTGTTTGGCTTGTCCCAACATCCCTCCTGGACCAGAGGGGTCCGTTCACCTTTGGTTGTCAATCAAAAGCAATGGCTTCTCTCTCCTTTTCAACTAGAAATGGAGTTTATCCAAGGGAATCTCTTTGATGCGAATAGCAATGCTATATACATGTAACTCCAAAGGTCCCTTCATATTAGAATAGTTTCTATCCAATGAATAATGCTCTGTCAGGTCTGTTCATGGCCCATTGGCTGGCATGGGCTGGCCCCAGTATCATAAGGCTGAGTCTCTCTTTGCCTTGAACAATGTCTACAGCAGATAAGGTGTGGAGAGCGGCTACCGTGTTTGGACAGGTTCAAGCCTCGGACTAATGAGCGGGCACAGTCCTCTCATGGCCACGTGCAAGTCCAGCTTGGAGGACAGAGCCCTCCCAGCACAATTATAGCCAACAGCTATAGTTGTAAACTTGAACCTATGGTCCAAACACATGGCCCCACGTGCCTGAGTGAATTGGGCTTGATAGAGTTCAGGTGCATGTAATTGAGTAGGATTGAAACTCACAAGAATGTTGTAAACATCTTGACCAAGACCTTACTTTGCCTCGTGGAATCTGGCTATAAAATAAAGACACTGCTTGTAGTCCATGGCGCTGTCATTAGCTCTCCATCAGAGAGGGCAGTGTCTCACCCAGACCCAGCTTTTCTTCTCTTGTCTGTCTTTTCTAAATCCTTCACCATCCCCTCTCAGGCTCACCCTTGGCTGTGCTGGTGCGGCACAATAAGGAATTAAGGAATGGAGGATGCGTGCTCTAAATCACAGAGCAAGCACACAGGGACTTGGGAAGCTGACACCGGCCTCTCCTGTTTCCTAGGAAAAGAATACATGATGACTGTCCTTCATGGGACACAGCCATCCAGAAAGTCTATGCACCATCTCCCCCCTGACCCCCGGGTCCCTTGTGCATTCCTCAATATTACAGCACTTACAGCCTTGTTCTGTCGCTTTGTTTTCACTTATCTGTGGACTTCCTGAGGGTAAGGGTGAGTCCATATTGTCATTTCTTTGCCTAAGTATTTGTCACAGTGACTGAAACTCTATAGCTACTCAGTAAATCTTATGGCACTAATGAATGAATGCTTATTGTGCCTACTCTTGACTGTGTAACTGCTCTGTGTCAGGCCCTGTGCTGAGGTCTTTACATACTTCATATACTTTAATCCTCACAACAACGCTATGAAGTTGAAGTTATTATGCATATTTTACTGCTGGTGAAACTAGGAGTAAATGAAGTTAAATGAATCCCCTAAAATCAAATGGCTTGTAAGTGGTAGACTCAGAAATAATGCTAAGCTCGGCCTAACTCCGAAACCCACTACTCTGACCCATTGCTCTGAATTACCCATTATCCATTCTCACCTGCCTCCAACCAAAGTCAGGTCCACAGCTGAGGGGTAATGAACTGTCCTATAATTGCCTTATAGTAAAAAGCATGACTACACTTTCCGTATATAAAATATACTGTATCTAAAAATGGGATTTAAAAAAATGTAAACAGACTCATAGACACAGAGAGCAAACTGGTGGTTGCCAGAGGGGAGGACAGTTGAGGGGGTGAAAGAGGCGAAGGGATTAAGAAGTACAAATTGGTAGTTACAAGATAGTCACGGGATGTAAGTAAAGCTTAGGGAATATACTCAGTAATATTGCGATAACTATGAATGGTGCCAGTTGGAATACTGGAAATATCTGGGGGAACACTATGCAAAGTATATGATTGTCTACCACTACGCTGTATACCTGAAACCAGTACAAAATAAAATTGTAAGCAAAAATAAATAAATAAAAATAGGATGTTTCCAGTATTACAAATGATGCTAAGATGAATATTCACTGACAAGAAGAGTATTTATAATATATTACGTGGAAAAATAGCAATTTTAAAAGCAATATGCCCGGCACATATCTTCTTGCACCAAGCTCCCATTTCCCTGCCACTGTCTCCCTCACAAGGCTAATTTATTTCTGAAAAAGCACTGTTAAGTAAACAACAAATGCACAAATATGCAAAGAAAGATAAGAAGCTAGAAGGCAAAATAAAAAATAAAAATGTTACCACACTAAGATCCTCAGGCAAAATCTGACCCCTTGCCTGTGTTTTGTCAATAAAATTTTATTGGAACACAGCCCTTCCCATTCCTTTAGTGTTGTCATTGGCTGCTTCTGCACTACAACAGCACAGGTGAGCAGTTGCCAAAGAGACTGTCTGGCCTGAGAAGCTGACAATTTTACTAGGTGATTCTTTACAGAAAAAATTTGCTGACCTGCTGATGTAAACCTCTAAGTATACATAACCCCACCCCACCCCAGGTGATGCTCATCAACAATGACCATCAACCCATCAAAGCTGCAGAGGTGTCCCTGAAGGTCACAAGTCTACACAATCCCTCCCTCCAACCCCAGCAGGGGAGATACACACACACCCAGATCCACTCTCACATGGTAACTGCCAGACAATGGCCTCATTGAATGTTGGTAGTTTTCTTTCTTTCATTTTAATAAGAGAAAAACACAAACCACTAAACTACAAGTAAAGGTCAATGAGACAGTGAAACGAGGGTGATGGGTCAAGTCACAAGAGAAATGCTGTCAGAGCCATCTGCGGGGTTCCGACCAATCAAACAGGGCGGATGGGGAGCCATGGGACAGCTGAAGGGCTGGAAAAGGTCAGGGAAGACTAGGCGGATGATATTAAAAAGGAAATAAGGGGAATCGGGGCAGGCAGAGTATTCATAAGTGGGGCAGGAGAGACAGATGAATTGTCACGAAGGGTAAATTGCTCTGAGAGACGATGAGAAATGTGCCAAGAGCCGAGAGAAAATCAAATCCTGGACCCACCGCACGAGGTGGGGAAGGAATAATAAAGACAAGTCTGCAAGCAAAATGATGTACAAATGGTATTTTTTCCCCAGAAATAGACTAATAAAATGCAGATGAAGCCCATCAAATTGAAAAATGCTTTTCATCACTGGAAACACCGCAGAAGCCAGTTAGGAGGGGCTTTGGATTCTGGCTCCATGCTTACTAGAACACCCATATCAAAATACATTTTACCGAGAAGTTCTACAACTGATCAGGCTGGCTTAGCGTGGCTCACTAAAGGCACCAGAATCTTGACTGGCCCTGATATTTATATCAAGGGGTATATTCAGAATATCTACTGACAGCTTATGGCATGGGTTCCAGCCAATCAGAACATGCCTGCTGGTGAGCCAGACAGGTATGTCCCAGCTGAGTGTGAACCCTGATAGGCACAGAAGTGCCCAGGTGGGTTTGTGAAGAGTGGCTGGAGCCTCGCTCTGGAATAAGAACTACTTCCTATGTCCGGGTGCAGCAAGTGGAATGGAAGGAGACATGAATTTGGTACCACGTCTACGCTTCCTTCTCAGAAAGGGCTGGTGATCACGCTCAGTGCTGGCCTGGGATGGATCCTTCTTCCTTCGGGTTTTGGATATCTCCTCCATCCTTTCCCGAACTGGCCTCTTACTAAGGGGCCTAATTACTAATCTCACCTGCTCAAAGAGAAGCCCCTAAGGATTTAGTTATTTTTCATCGATTTCAGTGGAAAGTCAGCCTTTCTTCTAATGCAGTGGTTCTCAACCTTGGCTGCACATTAGAATCCCCTGGGAATCTTTTTAAAATCCTGATTTCTGGGCCTCATCCTCCAGAAATTCTGTTTCTTTGTTAGTAATGTTGTGGCCTCACCCTATAACAAAGAGTTTTCGGAGGATGAGACCCAGAAATCAGGATTTTTAAAAAGATTCCCAGGTGATTCTAATGTGCAGCCAAGGTTGAGAACCACGGGCCTAAGGATTTAGTTCTTTTTAATCGATTTCAATGGAAAGCCAGCCTTTCTTCTAATGTAATCTGACAAGCACAGAACGCTGGCTATCTGTGTGTGTTCCTATCAATGAGAAACCTTCATATTTCTTCTGATTTTTTCCACAGTCCCCACCCTGTAACAAAGGAAGAGAGTTTTCATTGCCTCGAATGGGCAGAAACATTTGCTAGTTGGGATCTGAGCTGCCAGTGGATAGAAGCTATGTCACTTTACCTTTCTGGGGCTCCGTTTCCTCACCTAGCATTGTAATTGAATGAAGAAATTACTTTAGCGGCCGATACATGTTTGAGCCTGATAAAAACTTCTTTAATTAAAAAATACCCACCCACCCCCAAAGAATGCCTGTGTCCCTCACTTTATTTGTAAGAAAAAAAAACAATCAAATAAAACAAAAATGTAGTTTTAAGTCAATGTAGTAGGATGAGGGGGGGAAAGCCACAGTCTGAAAGCCAAGTCCAGAGGCCCAGGCTTAAGTCTCCCTTCTGGTGTTAACTGGCCACGTACCCTTGAAATGACTATGCCCCCACCTCCCAGTTTTAGCCATCTGTCAAATGGAAAGTTCAACTCTGGAACAATGTTTTCTCCGGGGCTCCAATGAGAGGCTGCAGAGGCTGCCTATAGAGAATGAGGCTAACCATTGGGATCCTGTCCTCTCCCCATCGGCAATCCACCTCTACCTGAACAATTTGCCATCACCTGTTTTATATAGCATGTGGTCATATCATATTTCAGGTGATAAAAAGGGCCCATTATTTAAGGAGATGAAATGTTATTTAAAAAACCATTAATATCCTATGCTTCTATTACTTGAGAGATTTTTTTTTTAATCATTTTTGTCTGATAAAAACGTAATAGTGGAGGTTAAAATCCAAAGAAGACAGCAGGGAAAATATGGATGACTATGGTAGGTTAATTAATGCTAAATTATTAAAATATTGTATTTAATGGAGAATAATGAAAGCTGATAAAAGTTTTCTCGCTTCATAATAGGAATAAATACCTGGGGGTTGTTGGGTTGATCCTATTTGTAATAAACTGCCTATGCACCATGTCTTTTTGGAAGTGTTTATTCTGAAATCCATGTTACCTTGTTTTTTTGTCTGCAACTCTGGGCAGGTCCACCAGAAAGCAAATAGCTTGCCTAAAAAGGCAGAGCATTCACTTCCTGCTATAACAAATTACCACCAATTTGGTGGCTTAAAAGAATGCAGATTTATTTTTATATTTTTTTTTATTGATTTCAGAGAGGAAGGGAGAGGGAGAGAGAGATAGAAACATCAATGATGAGAGGGAATCATTGATTGGCTGCCTCCTGTATGCCTCCTCCGGGGAATGAGCCCGCAACCAGGGTATGTGCCTTTGACCGGAATCAAACCTGGGACCCTTCAGTCCACAGGCCGATGCTCTATCCCCTGAGCTGTGGAGAGCAGCTACAGCGTTTGGACAAGTTCAAGCCTCGGACTAATAAGAGGGCACTGTCCTCTTGTGGCAAAGCCACGTGCAAGTCCCAGCTTGGAGAGCAAAACCCACCCAGCACAATTGTAGCCAGAGGCTATGGTTGTAAGCTTAACCTTAAGGTCCGAACCTGTGGTCCCATATGGGCTGCGGGAGGTGCAGCAAGTGCTGCCAAAACAAAGCTTGATCAGGTGCATGTAATTGAGTAGATTGGAAACCCGCGAGAATGTTATGAACATCTTGACCACGCCCTTACTTTGCCACGTGGGATCTGGCTATAAAATAAAGACTCGGCTTGCAGGCAGTAGCGCTGTCTCTCCATCCAAGAGCAGCGTCCCATCTAGCTCCAGCTTTATTCTCTTGTCTGTCTTCTTTAATACTTCACGGCCCTCTCTCAGGTTCACCCCTGGCAGTGCTGAGCAGGGCACACTGAGCCAAACTCGCTAGGGCAAGAATGTAGATTTATTATCTTGCAGTTTTGGAGGTCAGAAGTCTGAAAAAGGTCTCATCTGGTTAAAATCAAGATTTTTTTCTGGAGGCTCTTGGGGAGAATCTGTTCCTTTGCCCTTTCTGGCTTCTAGGGGTTGCCTGCATTCCTTGGCTCATAGCCCCTTCCATCCTCCAAGCTAACAGTGGCCATTGTCACTCTGATCCTGCTCTCCTACCTTTCTCTTTCCTTTATAGGGACATTGTGATTATATTGAGTTCACCCAGATAATCCAGGATAAATTCCCGCTCCAAGGTCAGCTGACTGGCAATCTTAATTCCCCTTTCCCATGGGACACGACATAGTCACAGGTTCTGGAAATCAGAACATGAACACCTTCGGGGATGGGAGAGTACACAGCCCTCTGCCTATCACAGGTGATTCACCTGAAAGGCGGTCTCAGGATCTTCCACAGCAGGAGGTGGGTGGGAGGTGATGGGAGAGTCATTACCAAGATTTGCAAGCAGTAAAGTCAGGGTTGAAAGATGGGCTGAAATCCAAGTCTCAGGAGACTAGGGTACATGTTGAGTGCTCCGGTCAAGCAAGTTGGTGTCAGACCTGGAAGCACTTAGCAGAGGTGAGAATGGAGAGACGATCTTTTCAAGGTCAGCAGTAAGATCATGGTGTGGGCAGCAAATCAGGACAATGCAGGACTGGTGCTGGGAAACCTGAGTCTCAAAAACACCAACAGCGATCACCGTGACTGCCTTTTATTGAGTGTTTGTGATGTCTCAAATATAATAGTGAGCACTTTGTAATCACTCTGATTCAATCCTTATAACAATCCTAGGAGATTAGTGTTGACTCCACTTTAAAGATGGGAAACTAAAGCTTACAGAGAGGAAGTAACTTGTCCAAGGACACTCCATTTGAACAACGTTGTGGGATTCTAAGACAGGTCTGTCTAACTCCAAATCACACTAAACCCAGTAACCCCCATCACACACGGCTTCTACCACCAAACTGACACGTTTGCCAGGCTGGGGAAAAGGTCTTACAAGAACTTTGCTACTCCATAACTTCAAACTTTCCATCTAAAAGGAGATCAAGGAGTCAAAACCAAATTTTAAGTAATTTTTAAACATTCCCAACCTGTAACTTTTTAAGGGTTTTTAATCACACTAATACCAGTAACTGAAGACCACCATGCATGGTGCCTTAGGCTACATGTTTCGACAATGTTTTCCTAACTGACAAGAATTTTACAGATGTCAGTTACACTTCTGTTTTAAAATCTCTGCCCTAGGAGTGTTATGCTTGGTGTTAGAATCCTGCCCTGGTTTCATCCCTTTTCTTGGTTCACTTCTCTTTCACCCCAGAAGCTATCCATCCAGGTGTCTGGGCATGAAGCAAAGTATTCAGCTCGCTGTAGCTGCCAGGGGAAAGAGGGCCAATCATTTAATTTTGTTTTCCAGAGTTTACTGGACAAATTCAAATTGGCATCGATTCACCTCCAGTAGAAAATTCACCTACAGAATGCCTTGACACTTGAGGCAAAGGCAGCCTTCCTTCTAATCTCAAGAGCAATAAAATAAAAAATACCTTTCAAGACTGGGTCCTCCAGCCACAGAGCCCCGTTTGGACTCTGACATTATCTGTCCTTGATGTATCACCTTCCATAACAGGCACTAGGGAAGCCTGGTGAGCATCTGGTCCACTGATAAGGAGACAAGGTGTTCTTCCAAATGGCACCCCCATATATCGGGCCAATGATGCCTAGTCAGGTCATAAGAGGTAGAGAAAATATGCAAGTATAGCAAGCTTTCCAAAATGAAGCCAGATCATATCGCCCTTCTTCGGTTCTGCAATGATGCTCCCTCACCCATGGAACTCTTTCCAAACTATTTAGCAAAAAACAAAAGGTTCTTCACAACCTTGCCTCTGCTGACCTTTTCAGCCTCATTTCCGGACCCTGTCCACCCTGCAGACAGATCCTACACTCTGGTCTTACCACACTGCTCGGTTTTCAAGAGCACCGTTATCTTCAGGGATTCACACACGCTGTTTCTTCTTCCTGAAAAGCAAATTCTTCATCTCAACCTCCACTCTGTTGGCTGAGCTAGACCACAGAGAGGAGCCATCCGGGAGTAGCCAAATGCACACACATTAAAAGCAAGAGGACTTTTAGCAATGAGAAGTTCTCTCCGATTTAAGTTTAGTACTAGCAGTTAATGCACTTGTATTTTTGAGGTCTGGGGAACTCTGCCATGTTTAGAGGAGCTACACAATGATATAAATTGATCAATAGTTGGATGATTCCCAACAGAACTTGGCAACAAAACCGACTGCCTTATGCAACAAAGACTTTACACACACACACACACACACACACACACACACACACACACACACACACACACAGCATTATTCTCACCAGAAATCAACATTTTTCTCTAGCTTTTTCCACCCTCAGGAGACAAGTTAAGAAAACAGAGTGGGAAGGGCAGGAAATCTGAAATTAAGCACTCATGGGGTTTACCTCCCTCTGCAAAGGAAGATAAATGTTCAGAAAAGTGAGGAAAGCTGTCCTAAAACGTGCTCTTCTACCGAAACCTTCAATATAAACATCTAATGATGGACACAGAGGAAAGAAAAGGAGACAGGAAAATGTCAGAGCAACCTTTCTTTAAACTTCCCCAAAGCAAAAATATTTCAAGTTGAAATTACTGCTGCTCCTTGGAGACTGGCGCATTTTTGCCTATCTCTGATGGATGTCCCCTTCTTGAATTGAGAATAAAAATTTGTATTTCCATCTCAATTAAGATAAAATCTTGTCCATGACTTTTAATGTGGGAAGCAAAGGGCAAAGGAACAGCATGGGTTTCTTGACTAACCTGCCCATACTCTGAGTTTTTCAAGGAGATGCCAGGATTTACCAATTCATACAAAATGCCAAGTCCTGCTCAGGGTCTTCCTTCATCCATAGGCATTCATGCTATGTAATACGTCTTTCAGTTTGGTGATAGGTTTAACCTCGGGATGAAATTGAATAGGCCCACTACTCTGCATTGTAACTATGTCCAAAGGACCCTCAGTTCTAGCCTCATGCGCCTATTGAACAGGAAAGGACTGAGGGTTGGACCAAAATCAGAAGGTAAACTTGGAAGTGGTGGAGGCAGGGTCTTTAAACTTCATATTGGTAGCATCTTTGTTTCCCTGGCTTGGCATTAAGAGGCCATGGACACAGAAACTCAGAAAAACTAAGAACTATGTATGGATTTGGCTGCATTTCTCCCTCAAGGTTCTGTGAGTTGGCCGCTTGGTAGGGCTCCACAAGAATGGCTTGTGTCTGTTCCTTGTGGTGTCGGCTGGACTTACTTCTCTGTTTGTGGTCAGTTGGCCAGTTGGCTGGTGGCTGGCTCGCCCAGATGGCTTCACTCACACATCTGGCAGTTGCCTGGGGCTGTCAGCCAATGTTCCATGACTCTCCCTGCTTGGCCTTTCTTCTCCCAGTGATTACACCTGGCCTTTTACATGATGGCAGACGCATGGCATGAGAATGGCAGTGGCAGCTGCCAAGCTCCTTAAGTCCAGGCCTCAGGAGTCTCAAAATGTCACTTCTGCTGCATTCTATTAGTGAGAATTAGTCACAAGGCCGCACAGATTCAGAGAAGATGGATAAGTAGATTCCGTCTCTGGATGAGAGGGGCAACAGCGTCACACTGCAAAGGGAAGAGACAAGGAGGTGTGAATCATTGGGGGCCTCTATTCTAAGGAACAACTACAGTCCTCCCTCTTGCCCCAGTGATTCACACAAAGTACATTAAGTACGCTCCCTCCCAAGACTCCCAAGGTCTTATTTAGTCACAGCGTCCAGCTCAAAGTCCATGAGCTCATGATCTGCATCAGGTTCTAACGTGGTCAAGGTTGTTTCAAGTGCTAGCTCCTCTTGATCCAGAGATATTTCTATGGATTGGAAATATGGGCAAGGCTCGGCTGGGATGGCTCCTCTCTACCCGCTGCAGTGTCAGTTGAGTTCATTCATGTTTTTGTGGTCAAGTGCATGCCAGCTGGGGCCAGATGACCATTTGCATGTCTGGCAGTTGAATGCGCCTGCTGACTGCAAAGCCTACTTTCTCTTTTATGTGGCTAATCATCCTCCATTGGTTAGACCAGGCTTCCTATATAATAAAGAGCTAATATGCAAATGGTCATCACGCCCTCACGCTGTCACACCATCATGCTGTAATGGCTCAGACACTCAACACTGGGGGGAGAGGAATGGGGCACAAATGAGCTCACGAGAGAGGAATGGGGACCAGCCAGGCTGCAGTTCAGGAGAGGGACAAGCCACCTGCCCTGTGGTCCTGGGCGTCAGCAGCTGTGCCTGCGCCTATGGCCTGGGAGAGGGACAAGCCACACGCCCAACAGTCCTGGATGCCAGCGGCTGCACCTGTGGCCTGGAAGAGGGACAATCCGCATGCCACAAAATCTCTGTGGCCCCAGCCACCAGCCGCTGTGCCTGCGGCCCAGGAGAGGAACAAACTACCCACCCCATGGTCCCGGGCACCTGCGGCTGTGGCCTGGGTGAAGCCACCCACCCATGGTCTCCTGCAGCTGCAGCCAGCCAGGCCAAAGCCAGCCCGGGTCCTGAGTGTCTGCGGCCAGCCAGAGGAAGGGAAGCCTGAGTCCCAGATCCTGGGTGCCTACCACTGGCCAGATGAGGGAATCCTGGATCCCGGGTGCAGGATGAGGCAGAGGTGGTTAGGGGAGATCAGGCCAGCAGGGGAGCAATTAGGGGCAACCAGGCAGGCAGGCAGAGGGGTTAGGGGCAATCAGGCAGGCAGGCAGGCAGGCGAGCAGTTAGAAGCCAGCAGTCCTGGATTGCGAGAGGCAGTCGGACATCCCCCAAGGGGTCCTGGATTGGAGAGGGTGCAGGCTGGGCTGAGGGACCCCCCTCCCCCCTGCACGAATTTTGTGCATTGGGCCTCTAGTACCTATAATAATAAAAGCGTAATATGCAAATTGACCTAATGGCTGAATAGCAGAATGACTGTCCGGATGTCGGACATCCTTCCGGACCACCTTCCAGATGAAGCCGGGGCTATGCAGCTGCAAGGACTGGGGCAGCCGGGGCTGCGAAAGCCTACTCTTGTATATATATGTGCATATGAGAGATCAGACAACCTCTTGACTGGATAGTCAACTCACATCATCCATGAGGGGCAGATAGATATCAGGTGCCTCCAGATGTGATCCCTCGAGAGGGACACAGTATCACTTAGTATTCAAGCTGGGATGCATAATCTAACAATGAAGAAACATCAGAAAACCCCCGAAATGAGGAACTATTTATTAAACACAAAAACAGGATTGTACCTCCAAAAGTGTCATAAATGACAAAGAAAGGCTGCAAAATATTCCAGATGTAAGGAGATTAAAGAGATGTGACAACTAAATGAAATACTTGTTACTACATGTGTTCCTATACTGGAGGAAGAAAAAGAAATGCTATCAAGAACATTATCGAGTCAATTGACAAAATTGAAATATGCATGGTAGATTAGATAAAATATTGTATTGATGTTAAATTACTGAAGTTGACATGTAAGAGAATATTCCTATTCTTAGCATTGAACTGTTTCAGAATAAAGGGGCATGATGTCCGCAAACTAGTGTTGAAGAGTTCAGGGAAAAAATTGTGTGTGTGTGTAAAAGAGAAAGAGAAAACAAATTATAAAGCAAATGGAGTTGCCATATGGGAAGGGGTTGGAGAGCTGGATGAAAAAGGTGAAGGATTAAGAAGTACAAATTGGTAATTACAAAATAGTCATGGGGATGTAAATTACAGAATAGGGAATATAGCAAATACTACAGCCCTATTGCCTCTGCAGGTCCATCTGCCACCACTGCTCTCTTGGTCTCCTTGGTTCTCCTCTCTGCCCCACCTTCCACTCTCTGTGCAATGTTATAGCTTGAGCAATGTCGCCACTTAATCCCACCTTCTATAAAGCCACTCTAACTGGTTTCTTTACATGCTACTTCATATCAATTACCCTATGTGGTTCAGCTGCGCAGCCATTCCCCCACCTCCAATTCTTTCACATAATGGGCCTCCTAGTTTTCCCTGCCGCAGACAAGATCCTTTTTCACCTCTATCACTTAAACAGGACTACCCTATGTTTCATCCTAATAGCTTCTGTCTTAGCCTCTTTCTCCCTGGGCTTGCTTGGAAAATAAGACAACATTGCTCTGGTGCACCCCATTCCTATCCGAGTCTCTTTTACAAGATTGAGGTTAGTGGGAACAATGACCAAACCGTGTAGAGTTCTGGGGTTAGGACTGCATTTAGTGGGACTCCTCAGAGTCAGGAGTTATGGGAGACAGAAAATGAATGTAAGTTAAGAGACAGCCAATGGTTTAAATTACAATGATATCATTGGTTGCTAGATCTGAGACAGAGCTTCTGGATCCAACCTTGGTGGCATATGAGGCTGAGTAATTCTTATTGGGGGTGGAGGGTGGGTTCTATGCACTGGAGGGTGTTTATCGGCAACTCTGTCTTCTGCCCATTAGATCTCATAACACTCCCTCCAAATTGTGACAATCAAAAATGTGCCCCAGGTGGGGAGAAGCAAAATCATTCCCCATTGAGAACCACTGGCCCCGTGATTCTCTCTCATTGTTGATGTTTCTATCTCAATCTCCCTTTCTCTTTGAAATCAATAAAAATATTTTTTAGAAAAACTTCAGGTTTTTTGTTATTTGTTATTATTTATAAGAACTATATACTAGACACAACCCTGATGTTCATCAACTGGTGAGTGGATAAATACCAAAAAGAAGTAGAAAAGAAAAAGAAATGAAGAATGAAGTACTGATACAGGTTACAACATGGATGAACCTTAAAAGCTTGTGAAAGAAGCCAAATTCAACACACCACATATTTTGTGATTCCTTTTACATGGAAGATGCAGTAAAGACAAATCTATAAAAACAGATAAATACTTGCCAAGAGCTAGGGATGGGCATGGGGAATGACTGTGGAGGAGTTGGAGAGAACTTTTTGGAAAATGAAAATCTTTTAAAACTGGATTGTTGTGATGGCTGCATACTTCTGTATATTTACTAAAAAGCATTTCATTGTACACTTAGCCGTATTTTGTGGTATGCAAATCATACTACAAATGAACTTTATAGTGTGCAAATTATACTTTAAGAAAGCTATTTTTTAATTTTTTAAAATATATTTTATTGATTTTTTACAGAGAGGAAAGGAGAGGGATAGAGAGTTAGAAACATCGATGAGAGAGAAACATCGATCAGCTGCCTCTTACATGCCCCCTACTGGGGATGTGCCCACAACCAAGGCACATGCCCTTGACCGGAATCGAACCTGGGACCCTTGAGTCTGCAGGCCGATGCTCTATCGGCTGAGCCAAACCGGTTAGGGCGAAAGCTTTTTTTTAAAAAGAGAGGGTCCTCCTAGGGTATCCATAACACTTAGAATAATCTTCTTCCTCTGGTTTACCAAGTCCTACCTGATGTGGCCCTGCCCATATTTCTGTCCTCATCATCTTCCAGTTTTTCTCTTCTCATTGTGCCCCAGTCATAGTGGCCTTTTTTCTGTCCTTTGAATATACCATGCTTGATCCCATCTTAGGACCCTTGTATTTCCCCAACTTCCTCATGACTGACCCCTTCTTGATATTCAGATATTGGCTTCTTAGAATGACCTTCCCTGGCTATCCAATTCAAAATAGCTACCTGTTGACTACATTATCCTGCTTTCATTCTCTGCGTGGTTTTTTTTTTTTTTTCTTCAGAGAGGAAGGGAGAGGAAGAGGGAGAAGGAGATAGAAACATCAATGATGAGAGAGAAACATTGATCGGCTGCCCCCTGCACGCCCCACATTGGGGATCGAGCCCGCAACATGGGCCCGTGCCCTGACCAGGAATCGCACCCGGGATCCTTAGATTATTGAAAAAAAGAGATAGTTTGAGAGTCGGTATAATCTCAAACTCAACTCCAACTGGAGTCCCAGCAACCTCCCTGCCCAAAGTGTGTATAAATCCGATGGAAGACTCAATGCCTCTTTTGACTGGTTGGTTTTTAACAATAACTATGTATTTCTTTTACGGTAAAATAATAATGTTTTCTTACAGAAAGAGGGGTTATGGTGGTGGTGGGCTGTAAGGTGAGAAGGGGCCCTTGGTGAAGATTCTCCTCGGACGCAGAACCTCTCCTCTAGTCAGCTGTCACCATCTTGTGCTCCGTGGAGGCACCACATTCAAGCTTGGAAACAGCTGTTGTCATTCCACTCCCCGCATTCTGCTCCCTCAGTGACATCCTCCACACGGGTGACAGCAGATGGCCGCCCCCATCATGATGGCAGCGTTGCCATCTGTCAGTCTTCTGCAACCATTTGTGATCCTCAGAAACTGGTGTTTTCCGTGCGTGTGCGCTTGTTTTATGGCAAATTCCAATCCACGCCCAGTGAAACACCAAGAAGGCAACAGGGAGGATACAACCCCACAGCAGAACGGCTCACTTATCACATACATCAACTCAACGTGAGCCTGGTGGAGCAGCTGCAAGTGATTGGGAGAGAATGACATCCGGTCCAGGCTGGGGTTACATGGGGATGCAGCTTGTGGGTACAGAGTCAAAAAGCTGAGTAATGGGCGCTTGGTAAATCTGGAATCCAGGATAAGGTATAGAAATGCAAGACTGATTCAGGATAAAACCCAGGGCCCATGGTCAGGAGGTAAGAAAGATCCAAAATCAGGACAATGAGAGAGAGCAGGGATTGGCAAGCTTTTTCTGTAAAAGGCCAAATAACACAGAGCTTAGGTTTCATGAGCCATGTGGTCTCTGTTACCACAATTTAACTCTGCCGTTGCAACATGAAAGCAGCCATACACATATGTAAAAGAGTAAGTATAGCTGTGTCCCAATAAAGCCTTTTTTAGGGACACTTTAATTTGAATTTCGTGTACTTGTCATAGAATATTCTTCTTCTCGTGATGTTTTTTTCAGTGATTTAAAATGTAAAACCCTGAGCCATGTGGTCTCCATTACCACAATTTAACTCTGCCATTGCAACATGAAAGCAGCCATACACATATGTAAAAGAGTAAGTATAACTGTGTCCCAATAAAGCCTCTTTTAGGGACACTGTAATTTGAATTTCGTGTACTTGTCATAGAATATTCTTCTTCTCGTGATGTTTTTTTCAGTGATTTAAAATGTAAAACCCATTCTTAGCTCATAAACCATACAGAGCCAGGTAGAGGACCAGATCGGGCTCAAGAGCAGTTTGCCAGCCTCCAGTCTAGAGCTGCACCATCTAATGGAAATAAAAGGTGAGCCACAAACATGAGGCACACATGTAAATTTAATTTTTCTTGGAGTCCCCTTTTAAAACGTAAAAAGACACAGGTGATTCGGGAATTATCATCAACTCTTTGAGCCTCAGTTTCCTTAACTATTACATAATGAGTAATAGAAACACAAGGGATTGTTGTAAAGATTAAATGACTCAAATGTGGCCTGCCCAGCCAGTGCCTACCACATAGTAAGTCCCCAATAAACTTAGTTTCTTTATTATCATTTCCAAAAAAAAGGAGCAGGTAAAGTTAATTTTAATACTATACTTTATTTAACACAACACATTCAAAATATTATTATTTCAATATGTAATCAATATAAGAAAATTATTGGGAATGTGGAGAGCGGTTACAGCGTTTAGACAGGTTCAAGCCTGGGACTAATGAGAGGGCACAATCCTCTCGTGGCAAAGCCACGTGCAAGTCCCAGCACAAGTATAGCCAAAGGCTACAGTTTATGTGGAGAGCGATTACAGCGTTTGGACGTGGCTGAGTGATACAGGCTGCGGGAGGTGCAGCAAGTAAACAAAGCTTGATCAGGTGCATGTAATTGAGTAGATTGGAAACCTGGGAGAATGTTGTAAACATCTTGACCACGCCCTTACTTTGCCTCGTGGAATCTGGCTATAAAATAAAGACTCGGCTTGCAGGCCTGAGCGCTGTCTCACCATCAGAGAGGGCAGCGTCCCACCTAGCGCCCAGCTTTATTCTCTTGTCTGTCTTTTCTAAATCCTTCACCGCCCCTGCTCAGGTTCACCCATGGCCGTGCTGGCTCAGCACAGGGATATTTTCCATTCATTTTTCATACAAAGTCTTTGAAAACAGCTGTATAGTTTACTCTAATATCACATTTTAAGGGCTCGGTAGCCATATGTAGCTAGTGGCTACCTATAAGACATTGCAGATCTAAAATAAAGATGAATCCATGTATCAAACATTAAAGTCAGGCAATAGAGCAGATCCAGGTAGACCAGGAAGAAGCAGAATATATCACACAGGAAAGGTAAAGTCCAAGGTCAAGAAAGAAGGTACATTACAAGCATCCGGGCCAGTACCAGAGCAGACCATGGTCCAGGATGCAGGAGAACACCTGGGCAGCAGAGATAAGCTTTAGTACAACCATTTATTTAGGACCTTCTGGGCCAGGCACCCTAGGAAGCATGTCACATTTATTCTCTCATTTAATCTTCACAATGGACTTGTGAGGGAAGAATTCTGACCCTCGTGTTAGGAGTGAGACTGAGAAGAAAACAACATTGTAGTTGCTCAAATTCATACAGCTGGTGAGCAGTAGAGGTGGGACTTGAACCCATGTCTGTATGGCTCCCACACCCACCCAGCCTCTTCATTATACTGCTTCAGGGTAGCGACTTTATTCCCAAGAAGGGGATCTCATTGTGTCTGTCCTTCACTAAGGAACCCAAGCCAAGTTTTCCTCTGAAGCTGGGTTAGAGGGCATCGGAGTGTCACTGTCCATGCCACTTCCAAAGCCTCTCTCCCTGTTAATAATCCATTTGATTTCAAGACAGAAGGAAACTCACCCTCAAGGAGAAATTCTAACCAATTTCAAGAACTTCCCTGGCTCCAAAATAAAGAACTTCCCCCAGGGGTAGATAATATATTTTGTCTCCCTCTGTCTGCTGGAGAAATTTGATTTTGGTTTCCCAAGATTCAAGCATCATGCTCAAAGTATTCTTCTTAGGTATCCCAGAGGTCTATGAAATCCCCAGGTAAACAGTACTCCTGGCAGCATGCCCCATGGGAGCCAAAATCGCCACAGAAGCCAATGGTCGGGGCTTCTCTCTCAAGCCCACACCGCACAGAAAGTTACCCATACAAAAGGAAAGTTATAATTTATAATTTTGTATTAAAGATTAAATAAAGAAAAACCTAAAGCATTGGGTTTCAAAGGCAGCAAGAGGCAATTTGAGTTAAATCTAGGAATGAGGCAATAGCCAGCTCAGGGGCCAAGAGGGCGGGCAGCAAGGCGCTATGGGATGTGTTGTCACAGGTGGTTCAGGAGCATGGCTGTGAATGGCGAGAAGGTGCTAGAAAGTGCATGTTTCCATGCAGCTGGCTGTGTGACCTGGGGCAGGCCCAGCCACCTAATGGGTCAGAGTAAAGTCTGATCAGGTAGCCAGGGAGAGACAGGCCAGCTGGTCTCCCAATGGCCGTGGATGTGATGGTTCAGAGTTTCTAGCTCCACGTCAGACTGAGTGGAGAGCCACTTCCTTTTCATGCCTGTGCGTACTGAGAGCTTTGTTTCAGAGCTGCCCTGGAGAGGGGAGAGCTGGGAGGGAGTTGGGGCAGGGGCACTTCAGATGAATTGGCAGCCCCTGGAGTTTGCCTTGATTGATGCTAATTAAATTCTAATTGAAACCATCCATCCAAGCCCCAAGTGCACCTGCTAGAAACTTCAATATCCGGAAGCCACACCCCAGAGAGTCTGCAAGCATCTCTCTCGTTGCACAATCCACCAAGTATGTTATTTGTCTATTAAACCTTGATACACCTTTGGAGACGCCATAGACCAGCGGTTCTCAACCTGTGGGTCAAGACCCCTTTGGGGGTCGAACGACCCTTTCACAGGCGTCGCCTAAGACCATCGGAAAACACATATATAATTACATATTGTTTTTGTGATTCATCACTATGCTTCAATTATGTTCAATTTGTAACAATGAAAATATATCCTGCATATCAGATAGTTACATTATGATTCATAACACTAGCAAAATTACAGTTATGAAGTAGCAACGAAAATAATTTTATCATTGGGTGTCACCCCGCTAAAGAAAAAAAGAGCGCAGCCTCTATTTGGGGCTGCCCTACAAAGCTGGGCTTTGACCTGATAAGACTAGTACAGTTCATTTAGCATCACTGCCATGCACCACCCTAATTAGGACTTGGGAACTCTTAAAATCATTAGATTGTGCAATGTCTCATCCCTAGTGTTTCAGCATTGTGGTCTAAATCCTTGTGAGATTTGTATTCAGTGAATTAAGGAGTGGGGGGGGCGGGAAAAGCATGGAGAGTTAAGGGAATAAGTTAAAGGTGAACAGGAATCTTCACCTTGGATCATAGGGTAAACAGGCTCCTCAAGTAGCCTTTGTTCATTCATTCTACAAACATTTACTGAGCCCCTACTATGTGCAAGGCATTCATTAATTATTCCAGAACCTGGGGACACTGACTCACAAAAGTTCATATTTTAGTGGAGGGAGGCAGATACCAAACAAGTGAAAGTGAATAAATAAAACACTCTTAGCTGCTCAGTGCAATGAAGAAACCAAAATAGGGCAATAAGGTAAATTGAAGAAAGAGGGGATTAGGTAGGGTTGATGGAAAAGGCCTCTCTACAGGGGTGAAGAGCTGAGGATGGGAAAGGGGTCTGTGAAAAGATCTAGGGGAAGATTATTCTGGAGGAGGACAGCAAACATAAATAAACTAAGGCAGGAAAGAACTTGGCATGTCTGAAGGTCGGAAGGAAAGCCACTGTGGATGAATAAGGACAAAATAGAGATAGGTAAGACTGGAGAGGTGAGCAGGAGCCAGATGCTATATGGCAGCGGTTCTCAACCTGTGGGCCGAGACCCCTTTGGGGGTTGAACGACCCTTTCACAGGGGTCACCTAAGACCATCGGGAAACACATATATAATTACATATTGTTTTGGTGATTAATCACTATGTTTTAATTATGTTCAATTTGTAACAATGAAATTGGGGGTCACCACAACATGAGGAACTGTATTAAAGGGTTGCGGCATTAGGAAGGTTGAGAACCACTGCTATAGGGCCTTTTAGGTCTTGGAGCAGATTGGGCAGGTGGGGAGGTGCCCTTGAACCAAGTCTTTTACTGCCTTTCAGATCCTGAACTAAAAAATCCATGTTCCAGAAAACCTTCCCTGTTCCTCAGTAAGCATCCTCTACATCACTTGGTAAAGGTAAAGTGATACTGTGTACCTGGCAGGAGAGTCATTGGGATGAAAGATGAAATATGAAGGGGGTTGGCACTTAGGTGCTCCTTCTTACTCTATTTTTATTGTTATTATTATTATTATTGCTCTGGCCTTTATTACGATGGTGGTTATTAGCATGGCATCAATCGCCAAAGGCTTTCTCAGACGTGGTTTTATTCATCCTGCCGCCTTCACCTTGAGATACATGGACCACAACAAAGAAGAAAAATAATGCAGATAACACTCATTTGCACACAAGTAGCCAAATCCTTGCTATAGCCTGCAATCTTGTAAAGCTCATTCACAATGCAAAGGTACAAGGAATGCCATCCACATCACAGCTCTCCATTTCCCCTAGCTCACTGCTCGGAGTCACACATTATAAATTGCCTTTTATGTTATCTCTCTATTCCAGCACACCCTTCCTCTAATCCTTCTACCCTGCCAGCGCCCGTGCTCGGGGCTGTCTGCTCACCCGCAACCGGACCGGCTGCTCTTTGTAAAGCTATCGATCCCTATAAACTACTTTATTAGTGGTCATTATGCCTCTGTTTTCTAATCACTGCTTTAATTAAGGTTTTATCATCCACATTAAAGAGGGTATACGACTTTAAATAGGCTGGACGGCTTACCTTCAGCCTTAAAACTTTCCCATGTCATCGGCCAACAGAGCCCCAGTTTCAAGGACTTTCTGGAGCCCTTCTCCTTTCGGGGTGCAGTGTGTTTACAGTGAGAATGGGGGGCAGGATGCCTGGGCAGAGGCCCCTCCTAGGTAGCCCCCTTGTCTTTCTGACTCAGGAGCAGGAAACGTCAAACTCGGTGGTCTCATCTCAGCGTCAGAACTGTCTATTCCCTATCCTGGAGGGACCACCTAACGTGCATGGTCTGTAAATGCAAAAGGGGTGTTAACTGAGACTCCAAAATTCCCTGCAAGTCCACATTTCTTATAAAACCCATTTTAGCTAAACCTTCTCCCCTCACTGGGGTCACCATCTCATTCAAGGACCAAAAGAATAAACAGAAGCCACTGCTTCTCTGACTGAACCCAAACCCAAGTGGCATCAATTGCTGATGAATCTGCCCCACCCGCTGCACTACCTGAGTTCTTCGAGGGGAGGGGCATTTTGTATCTGCAACACCAAACCGAGTGCCTAGAACACAACAGGTCTTCTAAGGGTCTGAGGCGAGGGTGCTGACCCCACCCAGGAAGCCAAGCCTGGTGAAGAGTCAGGTAGAACCCACACAGGTACAGCCCCACAGGGGCCTAGTTCCTTCTTATTTCTGCAAAAGTGGGGGAGCTTGTTCAAAGCACATTATTCACAATCACCAAAAGGATGAAGCAACCCAAATGTCTACCAAGGGATGGGTGGATAAACAGAATGTGATATATACATACAGTGGGTATTGCTCAGCTTGATAAAAGGAGGAAATCCTGCCCTGGCCAGTGTGGCTCAGTTGGTCAGAGTATCATCCCGTACACCAAAGGGTTGCGGGTTCAATTCCCGGTCAGGGCACATACCCAGCTTGTGGGTTCAATCCTCTGTCTGGATGCATTCTGGAGGTGACCAATCAATGTTTCTCTCTCACATCAATGTCTCTCTCTCTCTCCTTCCCTCTCTTCTTCTCTAGGATAAATAAACAAATAAGTAAGTAAGTAAGTAAGTAAATGGAAATTGTGACACATGCTACAAGGATGAACATTATCCTAAGCCAAGTCAGCCAGTCACAAAAGGACAAGTACTGCCTGATCCCCCTGTATGAGGCACGTGGAAGAGTCAAATTCATAGAGACAGGAAGAAGGTGGTGGCCAGGGGCTGGGGAGAGGGGAATGTGGAATTGTTGTTTAGTGAGAATACAGTTTCACTTGGGGAAGATAAAAAATTCTGAAGATGGATGGTGGTGATGGTTGGGTAGTAATGTGAAGGTACTTAATGCCACAGAACTGCACACTTAAAGATGGTGAAAATGGTGAATTTTATGTTATGCATATTTTACCAAAACAAACCAAAAGGGCTGGAAGATATCATGTCTTTGCAGTGAACCAGACCTTTTCCAAACCTCCTCCTGGGGAACCAGGGAGTCGAACCAAGCACACAGTATGTACCACAAATTGCACTCATTCTTGCACTCAATGGACATGAGCGCCTACTATGTGTTAAGAACGACAACTACACACCTTGCAAGGGGTGCTTCCAGGAGGCTACACTCCCAGAGCTGCCAACCTCTCCAGCGTCCACAGGTTGTGTTCCCTTCAGTCCCTACCCCACGGAGTCACCCAGGGTCCAGAGTGGGGACACATGCCCCTCGGCCAAAGCTCTGTCACACTTCGTCGCTGGGCCTGATACTGCTCTGCTTCCCAAATCCCACAAGATTTTACTTAAAAAAAACAGTCCCTTCACCTTGAAATGATAGCTCTTCTCATTCCAGAAGGCTCAGGACGGGCCCACGGGGCCACCTTGAGGACAAACACCATCTCTCTGTCCCATGGGGCTGGGACTGGCCCTGGGCTCAAACTTTAAGGAGGCACCAAAAAAACTGTCATCGAGATAAACAATGTTTTAATGCATTTGATTTTTTAAAGAAATCAAAATTAATGCAAAAAATACCAAGATGAATAAAATACCAAAATTTTAAACAAAGGCAAGGTCAGTAACAGTGCCAGGCCAAGCCACCTCCAAGCCTGAAGCAAAAAGACAAATCAGGAATACTGATCCTGTCTTTTTTAATTCTTTTTTATTTATTTATTTATTTATTTTTTTGCACTAGAGGCCCAATCAACCTATGATGGTCAAGAGTAGACCTTCTGCCGAAACCGGTTTGGCTCAGTGGACCCCCGGCTGCCAGCACTGGCTTCCCTCTGGCACCCGGGACCCACACTTTCCTCTGGCCACCAGCAGGCACCTGGGACCCGGGTTTCCCTCGCAGCCCCAGCTTCATCCAGAAGGACGTCCAGAAGGACATCTGGTCTAATTAGCATACTATGCTTTTATTATTATAGATTGTTTTATGTTTTTAAATATTTAAATATGTCATTTATCTTAATTACTGAGGCTTAGGGCACACCCCTTTAAATTTAATTTCAACCCAGCTGGCATGGCTCAGTGGTTGAGCATCAACCTATGAACCAAGAGACCATGGTTGGATTCCCAGTCAGGGCACATGCCGGGGTTGCAGGCTCGATCCCCAGTCGGGGGCGCCAGGCAGTTGATGAATGATTCTCATCATTGATGTTTCTATCTCTCACCCCCTCTCCCACTCTGAAATCAATAAGAATATTTTTTTATTTAATTTCATTGTACCTAGAACAGGGCAGGGTCTTAAGCAGTGTTGTCAAACTCAATTTCATTCCTCTCAGCGCTCCTGGGAGAATATACAAACAAGTACATCCACTTGCACCTTCTCTCTCGTTTGCCTCCTGGTAAGTTCCACGGCAGCTTTATAGTTTCTTTCCTTTTTTTTTTTTTTCCAACGCAGGCTTTGTGGAGAGGTTAAGCTGCTTTTTAATCGAATGCATTTCCCTTGCAACCAGCTCCTCTCATCTTCTCTATCCAGCAGGTCACAGACTCCCGCCTGTAATTACCCCTTGTTCTCAGCTTTGCCAAGCCTTCACTGTGGAGTTCCTCTCCCATGGGGAATTCTCAGCTATTCTGTGAGCTCAAACCAATCCCCACCCCAAACCCCAACAACCTCTCATAAGCACTTCGCCGTTCACTCTTTTATTTCTTTAATTGGATTTTAATTTGTCTCACTAAAGCCAGATTTACTGGAAAATTCCTTATCCCGTGTTGAAATTGCAAATTGAAATGACACACGCTGCGCAAAAGGAAGAGCAACGAGGCTCTGGGCCAGGAAAATGATGGCGGGCAGAAACAGGACGGAAACACTGAGAGGCGCAGAGACGACCCCCTGCTCGATTCTGGGCAATTCTTGCTCTCGGAAAATGTGTCAGAAAGCCCACCTCGCCTACTAACAACCAAGGGGGTTGGTTGTGCCTTGGCCTCTGGGTGTGCCTTGTTTAAAAAAAAAAGAACAACCCAGCAGCACTCACATTGAACAAGGTCATGACGAGAAAATACCTTCCTTTATGGGGGCGGGGGGGAGGAATTGGAGGAATTAGTCAAAAGGTGCAAACTTCTGGTTATAAGTCAAACAAGTCCTGGGGGTGTAATATCCAGCAAATGCCTATGGCTAACACCGCTGTATGACAGTATGAAAGTTATTAACAGAGTAAATCCTAAGAGTTCTCATCACCAGGAAAACAATTCTTTTTTAGGTCTATCTTAGTTGGTCAATGTTAACTAAACTTATTGTGGTAATAATTTCATAATATATGTTAGTCAAATCATTAAGATATATATATATATATAATATATCTCAAAATTGTATACATACTTTAATAACTGATTCTATTACATCTTGAAAATAAGTTGTATTTAATAAACACTGGCCTTATATGTATTCAAAGAGTTTATACATTTTTTGAGACACCCTGTATATACTTATATGTGGTACTATGTCAATTATATCTTAATAAAACTAGAAAAAAGAAACAGGAAAATACTTCCTTCTATTATCAAATGGCCTTAATTACCAGGTGACCTCATTTAACCTAATCACCTCTTTAAAGGCACTATCTCCAAATACAGTCACATTTTAAGGTACTGGGAGTTAGGGTTTTAGCATGTAAATTGGGGGGATGACATAATTCATTCCATAACACCTCTCATTCCACATCCAATTGGAATGTAGAGCGCTCCTCAACATGCTGTGGGTTCTTGGTGGTAGAGAAATGGTGGGGAGCAAGAAGGGGAACTTCACCTCTTGACTCCAAACTCCTACTTTCACCAAATTAAATCCTAGTGTTAATCTTGTCTCCATCCAGCATCTACATCTTCTGTCCCAGTTCCTGTTGACAGAGGAATGAGAGCCAGCCCTGGTGTTTTCCAGGATAAAATCCTTCTCAGAAGCCCCTGGGAGGTGTGTTAGATGTTACTAAGGAGTCCAAGAATAGAAGGGATGGACCAGAGTCTCTATGGACAATTTCACATTGAACACCAGACAGCCTGTTCTTAGGAGACCACCCTTACTACCTAGCACTCCTAATATCTATTCGCAACCAATTAGAGCCCAGAGGGCAGGAGGGGTGGTCCCTCAATAGTTTATATTTATAATAGTTAATAAGGTGTGACTACTGTATCACAGAGCAAACAAGGCAAGGAGTGAAATTCCATTCCTAAGGATTGGTCACTCATCACTTCTTCTTCCATTGTCCAGAATTGAGCAGAGGGTCGTCTCTGAGGCTCTCTCTGTTTTTCCAAGCCTAGCACATGTCATAGGCTCTTCTCTGTTGCTTAGCCTTCCCTGATTCCTCCTGGTCCTCACCCTATAGGATGGCTCCCAGAAACTCCAAATTCTTTTCACTCTGTTAGGGAAGCCTCTCTCCAGCTCCCAACAACTAACTCTGCTCCAGACGGACTGAATAGGCAACCCTCGGGGCCTCGACGGGAGGGAAGGCCGTTGGCTGAGCCAGTTCCACTTTTCCAGTTGTAGTTTTTTTAAATAGCATTTGTGTCTTCATTACTCAGACAAATCCTAATGATGTTGATATTAGTGAAGATGAATTTTTACCGGCATGGGACTGAAGTGATGAAATTGCTAAATAAAGAATGAGGTCAGAGTCACTAAAATGCTTGAAGAGTGTCAGCTGGGATGGATAAAAGGGCACAGTGCTGATGAGTGACTTAAGAATATGAAATAGAAGCATCTGGGAGAGAAATTAGTGCTATGAGCTACAGTCCTAGGTGTGCATTTAGCTACCATCAATAATACAATTTAGTCCTGAAGCCACTGCTTATGACTTGGGAGGTTGGGGAGAGGGGGGGAGGTCTGACTTTGGGGAGAGATGCTTGAGAGAGAGAAATTAAGAAAGAAACAATGTTACCAAGTGGCTGCCTCCCCAATTAGCCACACAGACCCAAAGGAAATGAATTTTGGCCCATTGCATCCAGTGACTTATAAGCAGGAAAATAATTGTAGTAAAAAACCAAAATGTAGGGTTTATTTAAAAAGAAGACACTCTATGGGGATCACTTACAGTCACAGAAATGTGGGCTCCCATTCTTGGCCTCCATGATAGCGGCGACCATTTATTGATTACCCCCAACTCCGTGCCAGGAATTGTCATAAACTGAAAACAACCCAAATTTCCTTTAACAGGAGGATAAATAAACAAACTGTGCTGCATCCATACATGGGAATATTACTTAGCAATAAAAGCAATGAACTAGTGATACACAGCAACTTGAATGAATCGTAAAAGCATTGAGCTAAATAAAAGAAGCCGGTCCTAAACGATTGAATGTTATATGATGCCATTTATCTGACCTTCTCAGAAAGACAAAAGTATGGCGATAGAGAACAGAACAGTGGTGGCCAAGCGTTAGGAGTGGAGGAGGGGCAACTGAGGAAAATGGTCTGTCTTTCCTTCATAGTAGTGGTTACACAAATCTATTCATGTATTAAAACCCACAGAACCTCAACAGATCGATATGACTGTATATTAATCTTTTAAATACTTTTTAAACTATCAACATAAAGAATTCCAATACACACGCCCGTGTGTGTGTGTGTGTGTGTGTGTGTGTGTGTGTGTGTGTGTGATGTGACTCGATCTTTTGTGTCTCCAATCCTAAGGTTCCTCGGAAATGTTCCAAGGGCTGGAGCAGAGGTGTGGGGAAGGTCCAGCACACATGGCTTTTCATCCCCATTCAACTAGAATGTTCCATCTGTTTTGTATATTTCAGTTTCAAGGAACATTGCATTTTTTTAAAAAAAAAAGCTTCAACCACTGACATAATAAAACCTAATAATCATTCATTTTTATCAAGAGCTCACTGCATACCAAGCACTGTGTAAATGCTTTTTATATGCATCATCTCGTCTATTGCTCCCTATACTCCCATGAGATGTGAATTATCTTGCTTTAGAGGTGAGGAAAGATGAGGCTTAGAGAACTGACTTGACTTGCCCATAGTCACCCAGATAGTGAGGGGCAGAATAAGAATTGAACTGTGGCAGTACCTCTCAGATCCCTTACTCCTGGGAGGGTAATTGACCAATAGCCTGGATGCTGTGCTCTGAAATCCACCCCACTTTCACACAAAGTGACATGTGCCTTGGGCTGTTCCTTGTCAATGACTGAGTGTGACAGGCCTGGTCCTGGGACATGCAGGACTCTTCTCAGAGCGACTTTGATTTGAGATTCCTCATCAGTCTGGCTGAAATGTTTTTAGAATTATACTGCAGCCTTCCTCCTCCCTTCCTTCCTACCTCTCCCCCACTGTCCCTTCCTTCCTTCCTCCCTTCCTTCCTACCTCTCTTCCACTGTCCCTTCCTTCCTCCCTCCCTCCCTCCCTCCCTTCCTTCCTTCCTTCCTTCCTTCCTTCCTTCCTTCCCTCCTTCCTTCCTTCTTTCCCTCTCTTCCTCATAGGGGTCACCACAGTCTGATGGCTCTTCCAGCCTTCTCTGGCTCCCTTCCCATTTTCCCTCATCAGGGTTTCCCCAGTGAGCCTCTTGCATGTCTAACTCATGTTGGTGCCTGCTTCTTGAAGGACCCAGGCTAACACATCTTACTCCAGAAGCAAAGTTCTTACAAGCTCTACAAGAGAGCAATCAGAGTCTTAGAGATGAACAAACCCAATGTAAAGGGTTGTTTTAGGAATTCAACCTCCTGACACAGATGCATGGCCATCGGACACCCCTCACCTGGCTTAGAGTGGATGCTCAACCGTCGCTGGGGGAATTAAATGAAATAGAGTTTTTATGACCATTAGCTAGGAGGGGCTCAACCAAGGCTTGTTCCCTGCTGTGTGTTAGAGAACAGGGAGAGAACAGAAAGCAGATTCCCTCCAGGCACCTGGCAGTCCCCGCCTGAGTGTCCACACCACCACCAGCCTCCTCTTCCCTCCAAACCCAGCTGGACACAGACAGGTCTGGCTGCTCTTCCCACCCCCATCAGCTTTTTCTACAAAGGAGAGTCTGCCTGCTGGCTTCGCAGATGGCCCCCCTACCCCATGAAAGGCACTTCCACAGGCGGAAAAATCTCACTCTGAAAGAATTACTCTCATAGCGTGCTGTGAATTGGAGGCTGACCTGGAGCCAACCAGAGGAATTTTTCAATACCCACCTTTATATATAAAATTTGTAACCTTTCTCTTCTCGTTGAAACAAGGTGGTATTGATTGAGCAGAAAATTCAGGGGAGTGTGTCTGGGGCTTAATAGGGGTGAGCCCGTGGTAATCGCGGCTACCCACAGTTCAATTAAGATTCCTAACCAAAAGGAGAAAATAAAATCAGAATCGATACTTCCACAGGCACACGGCTGAAGAACTGTGTGGTGGTTTGAGCAGAGTCTCCTTCCGCCACAGGGAGTTTTGGTTCCCACCACAGGCCTGTTTCTCCATCATTTTTCAACCGGAGGACAAAGAAGGGAGAAGTGAAGGGGGAAAAGATGGAAGGTGATTCCAGCAGAGAGACAAGAAATCCATCCTGGCAAGAAAAAGAGGGTAGAACTAAGAACCAGCCAGAAAGCAAAATAAATGCCTCCATTTAATAGAACACCAAGTCTTCCCTGTCAATAGGGCAAGGATCCTCGCCTCCAAAACTTGTGGAAAATTTAGAAAATGTCAGTCCTGGAAGGGTTCAAAGAAATCTTGGTGTGCAAATAAAACAGAGGCTTAGATCGACAAAGCCACCTGCCCAAGATCTTGAAGAAGCAGATGAAGAAAGGATGAGAGCCCGGCCGGTGTGGCTAAGTGATTGAGCATCGACCTATGAACCAGTTCAATTCCAGGTCGGGGCCTATGCCCGGGTTTTAAGCAGGGGCATGAGGAGAATCAGATTTGTATATTTTTAAAATATATTTGTATTCATTCCAGAGAGGAAGAGAGAGGGAGAGAGAGATGGAAACATCAATGATGAGAGAGAATCACTCCTGCACGCTCCCTACTGGGGATCAAGCCCATACCCTGGGCATGTACCCTGACTGGGAATCGAACCGTGACCTCCTGGTTCATAGGTTGATGCTCATGCACTGAGCTATGCCAGCTGGGTGAATCACAGATACTCTTTTTGGCTATCTGCTATGTGCTGAGTATTCTATTTATGGTATTGTCTTTAATCATCACAATGTCTGTGAACGTTAGATAACATCTCTGTGTAAATAAACTTTTGATTTTAGAATAGTTTTAGATTTACAAAAAAAGTTACAAAGTATAGAGATTTCTAGAACAGCCCTCACCCGGTTTTCCCTGTTGTCAACCTTCTACATCAGCAGGGTGAATTTGTCAAAAATAAGCATCTGATATGGTTAGGTTACTAGTAACCGAATTTTTCCACTACTGTTCTTGTCTTAGCCCATTTGGGCTGCTGTGACAAAAATATTATAGATCATGTGACTTAATCAACAGAAATTTATTTCTCACAGTTGTGGAGGTTGGAAAGTTCAAGATCAAGATGTGGGCAGATCACTGTCTGGTGAGAGCCCACTTTCTGGTTCATACACAGCTGTCTTCTCACTGTGTCCTCATGTCAGAAGGGGCAAAGGAGCTCTCTGGAGTCTCTTTAATAAGGATACGTACGTACACACACACACACACACACACACATCATGAGGGAATGGAGGTGTTGACTATCCTTACTGTGTATATACATTTATCTAACCACCACATTATAGACCTTAAACTTACGTATATTATATGTCAATAACATTGCAATAAAATTGGAAAATTAAAAATAAAATAAAACTTCTTTCCTGGTTAATGGACTATTGATAGTTTCTACTTCTTGAGTCAATTATGATAATTTATATTCTCACAGAAAATCAGATAGTTCTTTGAATTTCAAATTTGTTACTATGTAGTGGGATGTTATATCCCCTTTAATATCTGTTATTATATTTTTATAATATTATTATATTATATTATCTTTCTAATTTCTCATTTTGTGTGCTTAGGTTTTCTCCTAATTCTTGATTGGAGCTGCTAGCAACTCATCTATTATATTACAAAATTAAGCTCTGCTATAAGTTTTGTTTGCTTTATATTAAGTATATTCTGTTTTCCTAATTATTGAATTTAATATTTGCATACAGTTTATTCCTTGTTTAAAAGTGAGGTATTAAAAAAATAAAAGCAGGCATTTAAGGCTATGCATTTTCTCAGGGTACAATTTTAGTCACGTCCTATACGTTCTGATATGTAGTGTTCTCAATGTCATAATTAGCTAATTAGACTCTAATTGTACTTCTTATATCCTCCTTGACCTAAGAATTACTTGGGTGAATGTTTTGCGTTTGTCCTGTTTTGTTTTCATTTTCAAGTGGTTGAGTTTTATTTCCACTTTTATTTATGAAGGATGTTGTACTGGGAGAATATGACCTGTGCAATTTCCTTCCTTTGGAATTTGAGAGAGTTGTATAGCGCAGTTTTTAACCAGTTTTTCGGCGCTGATGAAGGGAAGAGAGAGAAACTTTAGATTTACTGCAGAGACCCAGAGATCTGGCAGACACCGAGGGAGGAAGCCGACGCTGTGAGATACCACAGCAGAAGTTTCATCTCTGTGTTTACCACTTTCTTTGCAGCACCGGAGTGGCCGCCAAGAGTTGGCTGGGGAGTGCCCCCGTGTTTTGCCTGACAGAGACATCTGTGCCAAGTGCAATCTGTGACTAGGTACCAGCCTGGCACAGGATACCTAATAGGCTTCTCCTTGCAGGATCCAGCTGACTCTCCAACTGCCGGCAGCCCACCCTTGGCTCCAGCTGGCATCCCTCAGAATGAAGGGGTGTCACTGAATTCTGATGAAGTCTCTTCTACTCACCTCCCAGACAAGCTGGTGTTAAGCATAAAAGGAGTCATGAATCCAATCAGTCCTTCTTTCGATCCATTATTTAGCAGAAAGTCTATGCTTCCCCACACGTACAATGGCAGTCGCCCTTCCTACTGTTCAATGCCAGTTTCTCCTTCCTTCTGTCCTCTTAGCCATTGCCATGAGATTCTCCAACGGTGGGGACAAGACCCAGGGGCTGTGATCACTGACTTGTTTAGAACCGCCCCTTGCCTTTTGTTGTTATTGTTAATCTTCACCTGAGGACATTTTTCCATTCATTATCAGCGACAGTGGATGGGAGGGGGAGAGACAGGGAGAGAAACATCGATGTGAGAGAAACACATCAATTGGTTGCCTCCCGCATGCACCCCAACCAGGGATCAAGCCTGCAACCGAGGTCCGTGCCCCTGACCGGAATCGAACCCGGGACCCTTCAGTCCTCAGGCGAATACTCTATCCACTAAGCCAAACTGGCTAGGGCTGCCCCTTGCCTTTTTTCTTCCTTTCTTTCTTTTTTTTCCCTGCCACTCAGAACAATAGTCTATTGGCAAAGTACTCATTATGATAGGTTAATATTTCCTCTTCAGACATGTACCCCCAATAGAAGGATATGAAACTGAAGGCATTAAAAAAAACACCATTGCAGAATGCGCTTCACCTAAGAGCCTGATTTTAGCCGAGCTTCAAGATCACCCCTCACTACTGCC
>NW_006291007.1:494171-494503 GCF_000327345.1 Myotis davidii
ATGGATTAGAAAACTGTGGTACATCTACACGATGGAATACTATGCTGCTCTAAAAAGGAACTCTTACCATTGGCAATGGCATGGATGGAACTGGACCGCATTATGCTAAGTGAAATCAGCCAGTCAATGAAGGAAAAATACCACATGATCTCACTTATTCATGGATAATTGAGACCTTTATAAACTTTTGAACAATAATAGATACAGAGGCAGACTGCCTCAAACAGATTGTCAAACTGCATCGGGAAGGCCGGGGAGGGATCGGGGGCGGGAGGGAGGGGGGTAAGAGATCAACCAAACGCCTTGTATGCATGCAGAGAAGCATAACCAAA
>NW_006291007.1:494652-501892 GCF_000327345.1 Myotis davidii
AAATAAAAATAAAAATAAAAAGTTCTGGCTCTGCCACTAGCTCCGTGACCTTGGGCAACTAAGTCATTCACTTCTGTTTCTCATCAGTAAAATGAGAGAGCTTAAATCAATCATTGCAAAGATCTTGGCAAGTTATACTTCCACTTTCAGCCTTACCTGGTGTATGTCCAAGTTACACGCTAATGCTTTCCGGGACCCCGTTCCCCACCCTTAGTTCCTGGCAGACAAGGATGCATTCCTGTAGTGGTCTTTTACCGAGAACCCATGAGCAGCATCGCTTCAAGCATCATATTGCTTTGGAGAAATAAAAATAGCTTCTTCCATCCCCTATAAAGACAAGGTTGGAAGGTCACGGTGGTTCCTAGGCTGTGCATGACCAGCACAGCTGTGTCTAAGGTGAGAGGTCACCCAAGAATCAAAGGTGACATGATCTCCAAGAGGAACAAGAAGGATGGGAGCAACTTCTGCCTCCACTGCTGCAGGGAAAGCTTCTAAAAGTAGACAAAAAGAAACGTGAGGAGAAAGGAAGAGTAAGAAAAGCTTAGAGAAACATGTGCAGTCTTGCTCAGATATCCAACACGGTGGTGTTTTCTTTCCTCCCACTCTCTCCATCCAGGAACTTCATCCTCACTTAGCTAACCCCACTTTCCAACAAACTGGAAAAAGGAAGAGAGTTCTATTTGTGGTGTGCAAGAGGGACCTGCTCCCCGCTGCATCAGCGCCCTCTTTTACTAGCTACATCACTGTGGGCAAACCCTGTTCAATGCAGAGAAATTTCACCCTCTGCCTCTCTCTTTTGGCTCTGCCTACCCACCCTGACACTGCATCAGAGTTACTGGCCAATAGAGGTTTTCAGTAGCTGCCTCAAGTTGTCATATTCTATTTAACATTTCTAGGTATTTTCTAATGGGAAGGTTTTCAGACTACTGATACTATTATATTACTAGAAATGGAACCACATTAGATATGTAATTCAATTTAATCCTCATCCCATTCCAGCAAGATGGATCATCATAGTTCCCGCTCACAAATGAGGAAATTGACACTCATAGAAATTAAATAATTTTCTCAAGGTCACACAACTAATCTTGACCTTGAAGAGCATGTTCTTTCCCCTATATCCTATTACCTCCCTGAAGAGCTAGCCTATTTCTTCTACTGTGTCTGAAAGTGGTCCAGAGTTTGTGAAGAGTTTATACTGAGTTTGTGGAGAATTTATTCTCTTGGAAGAACATTCTTTAAAAAAAATATTTTTTTTCTGGCAAAGTTCCATTAATAATTATAAGGGTGAATGGTAAGCAGAGAATTACGAAGTCTGAATGTGGCGTGACTTCACCTTCGGAGAAAACATCAGGAGTCATTGAATAGGCAGTGTCTGAGCATACGGACAGTGGGAGAGAGGCAGACCTCTCCCCAGGCAGCCATCCTCATTTCATCCAAGGGTGGAGCAGCAGAAGGTCTGGAGGATTGGCTCTGCCCAAAATCTGCAGGAGAAAGTGCACAGAGGAGAGGTTCAAGTCCATGCCTCGGAATCATGGAACCAGCGAACACCTGGATCATCGGGTTAGAAGCTGGCCCAAGGCCAAACTCAAAATATAGTCATCATTGGAGCCTTCCCAAGTAGAAAAAGGTTATTAGTGGAATCACATTAATCACACTGATTAATGCTGAAACCTAAGCTTTTTATTATGTAAAAGGCTCAGAAGAGTATATTGACAAGGGAATAAAAGGATTTCAATTGTGGAGAAAATAGCAAATCAAAGAGGAACAGTAAATAGCCAGATATGATTTGAAAACCAGGAACCTGGGTGAACTACACAACTCGTGCTTAAAAGCTGCTTATGCAAAGAAGTTTGCCAGGAAGCAAATGTGCCTACAGATGGCCCATCAGGAGACAGTTGGGTAGCCCCTGAGTGCTGCAAGGGCAGCCAGACCAAGGGACAGGACGTGGGGGAGGATGGATGAACATGAGCCCAGAACAAGAATCTTGCCATCCACCGAAATCCACCTGCCAAAGGCTGTGCCAAGGGCTGATCATCTCGGAAGTCCAGAGCCTTTAAAATCTCCTACCCCACATAAGTAGGAACAGAGGGACGGTGCTGACCAGATGCAAAGTGTGAGTCCAAGAAGAAATTGCAAGAAACAGTGCTGAACCCCAATGAAAGTCTGTAGACCAAAGCCTCGTCCCTGAATGCAAGCCAAGCTAGATGAGAGGTTGGTCACTGATGAAGGAGATGCAGAAGAATGAGACCACTTGCAGAGGAAGAAGAAAGTTGTCCCTGTAGAAATTCTCTAGACTGGAATTAGATGCTCAGAAGTCTTTTGAGCTCTGGCTGGTTTGGCTCAGTGGATAGAGCGTCGGCCTGTGGACTGAAGGGTCCTGGGTTCGATTCTAGTCAAGGGCACATGCTTGGGCTGCAGGCTCGATCCCCAGTGGGCGGCGTGCAGGAGGCAGCCAGTCAACGATCTTTTCTCATCATTGATGTTTCTACCACTCTCCTCCATTCCTCTCTGAAATAAAAAATAAAATAAAAATAAATAATTTTTAAAAAGAAGCCTTTTGATGGTCTGATTATTATCGCTGGTATGAGCGCAGGTTGTGTGTCTTTTTAAATTAATTTATGACATGACTATTTCCAAAAGGGTTTAGGGTAAGTCGCAATATTCAAGCACACGCACAAGGCAGTTAAGTAAAGATGCTTGGCCAAATCTGGCTCCCTCTTCATCAAACCCATTTCCTCTACTTCCTGGGCATAAGCTAGACCACATTTCCCAGCCTCTCTTGCAATTAGGACTGACCTCCCATGCAAAATAGGAATGCCTGAGTTCTAGCCCATAAAGTGTGAGCAGTCATAGATGCCATTTCTCAGACTGACTCATGAACACCAGGCATGACCATCCCCACTCCTTCTTCATCTTCTGGGTATACCCAGAGGACTCTGAAGCCCCCGAGGGGCATGACTCTAGGTTCCTGATCTCTGCTGGAGCGAGAACCGCCGATGACTAAGAACATCCATTTCCATACCTACTTTACGTGAGAAAGACAGGAATTCCTATTGTGATGAGCCACTGAGATTTGAAGGCTTCTTTGTCAGAGCAGCCAGCATTGCTCTCCTTAACACAGAAGTTGGTAACTTGAAGAGGAATACAAACATAATAAAAGACTCAGCATTGGCTTAGCGATCAAATGGCAGGATAAGAGGAATCTGTGAGGTCCATAATATTCCACAGCAAAACATTAGAACTGCCACCTGCCATAACTTGGCAGGCAGATCATTTGCCCACTGAGCCTGCAGCTCTAGGCAAGTGGTTGAAAAAAGACCCAGATTTTTTCCTGCTTTTAATGAGAAGAGAGAGGGAGGGAGTAGAAAGAAAGAGATGGAATTCGGGGCCTCTGGAGGGCCCAGACAGTAATCGATAAGAATGAAGGAAATTTTAAAGGAAAATGACCCAGCAAGACCCCACCCGGGGACAAAGATTAGATTAAGAGGAGGCCTTGCTCCCAAAGCTTATTGTTGCAGATGGCATCAAACTGGCACCAGGACGTAAAGAAATAAACCAGATTTGAGCATTGTGGCTAGGAAAGGAATTGGAGCATGGTTCCTGGTCCTCGGGGCTTCCTGGAATCAGAGGAATCAGAAGAGAACTGAGTTTTTGGCCCAAAGTAGCCTGGGACTGTCCGGATTTGTGTGACCGGATACCAGGACAGGAAAGCTCTACAGACCCCGAGAAGGGGCATCCTCTCAAAGCCCACTGCACAGGGCTGTGCAGGAAAGGGGACAAGGTAGAATCATGGAGGGCAGAGCAGGGTCATAGAGTACAATGGACAGGGAAATTCTTCATCCAAAGCAGAGCCAAGTTAATGCAAGAACTCCCCTTGCTCGAGGACATGGGGACCTCACCCCACCTTCCTGATAAATATCCTTGTTGCTCTGCACCCGCCACGGGTAGTTCCCATATTTCCCTTTTCTAAATGGGAGATCTTGTGCATGACCTGGTCCCTGCTATGCATTGCATTTGGGAGGTAGAAGGGCTCATGATGATCATCATTGTTTTAGTTCATCATTGTGGGCCGCAGGGGCCATGTCCAGACCTGGTGGAGAGATATAACTACATCAGCCAGAGCTCCTGCACTTGCAACCTGAAGACATGAATGTTTGAGGCTTTGGGTGGCCTCCCGTGAAGAAAGTGTCTTTCACAAAGAACTGCAGGCTTTATAAATCTTAGGAAAAAGGGGACTTAGTGGGACTTTCTCCCCCTCCTCACGTGGGAGTCTGTGCTTATTTCTCAATAAACTTCCATCTTTTCCTATGCCAAAGGAAGAAAGAAAGAAAGAAAGAAAGAAAGAAAGAAAGAAAGAAAGAAAGAAAGAAAGAAAGAAAGAAAGAAAGAAAGAAAGTGTCTTTGATTTGTGGGAAGAACTAAATGGTACTTGGTAACCAGAAGGAAAGATATGGCTCCTGTCTTGGTCAGCTCGGGCTCCTACAGCCTAATACCATAAATGGGTGGCTTAAACAACAGAAATGTATTTCTCACAGTTCTGGACCAACTGGCAAGTCCAAGATCAAGGTGCAGGCCGATTTGGTTTTCCTGGTGGAAAGCTCTCTTCCGGGGTTGCACAGCTCCATCTTCCTGCTGTATCCTCACATGGTAAAGGGGGGGCGGGGAGAGAAAGCTCTGGTCTCTTCTCATAAGAACACAAATCCCACTCTCATGACCTCATGTCAACCTAATTACTTCCCAAAGTCTCCTCCTAATACTATCACATTGAGAGGTAAAGCTTTAACATATGAATTTTGGGAGGACACAAACATTCAGTCCATAACAGCAAATACTGACTAGCTTTTCACCAAGTAATGTTTCTTTTTCCCCCAATCCACTATTTGTCTACATTTCCTAGCTTCCTGTTGTCAGGTGGAAGTGCAGGAGGTGATTGAAGTCTAGCCAATGAAATGTGAGCAGAATTAAGTGTGCCACTTCCTGGTCTAGCCCATACACTATCCTCCATGTCTTTCCCCATCTGCTGCTAGAATTGAGAGGACTCCTAGGCCAACAAGAGGGTGCAATCTCAAGAAGGAGGGGTTCTGGACTCCTAAATCACCATTTAAGACTTGGAATCAGGAATATCAGTGAACTTTACATGGGAAAGAGATATGTCCACTGTGGTTAAACCCCTAATGTTTGGGGGGGATTTATTTTTTAACAGCTAGCATTAGCCCTAACTAATTGAGACATGAAAGAAAAATTGGAGATTACTTGGAATTAGGAAATATATAAATGTACCAAAAAGAGAGAAAAGCATTATAGCAATTTAGCATTTGGCTCTGAGCTTCATGGAAGGCAGAACATATAAATCAGTCTAAACAAACAAAACCTCTTGACAATATAGTTCATGGTGCCCACGTCAGAAAGCATATAAATGTCATGTGAAGAGACCAAGTTCTTGGCTCTAAATTCAGGGAACATTTGTCACATGGATCTATATCATTGGAAACTACAAAATGAACTTCTTCAACTGCATTTTGGTAAATTATGCAGAGAAGGCTGACATCTCAAAGAGAACAATTAGAGAACAATAATAAGCTCTTAACATGTGAGCATTGTGTCCTTTTCTTAAATTATTTAACAAAAAAGAGATGGACATTAAGAAAGAGAAGTGAGAATAGTATCCGATTTTGAAACAGCAGTACTAAAAGCTATAAGAAAATAGGGCAATACCTTCCAAATGAGTGCAATGGTTTCCACATAAAATTCTATATCCATTTAAACTACCAATCAATTTTGAAAGTAGAATAAGACTGACAGGATCTCAGACAATAACCTTGCATGCTTACTTTTCTCAGAATACGACATGAGAATGTGCTCCACCAAAATAATGGAGTTAACTAAGAAGAAAAAGGACATGGGATCCAGAAATAGGAGACTCAACAAGGAAGATAAGCAGAGGGAATGTTGAGTGTGGGAATCCATCCGGGGACCAAATAGTTATGACTGAAACAAGGGAAGGAGAACTCCAGGAGAGCAGACTCCAAGAAAGATTCAATAGTAACTGATAGGTTGTCTGACAAGTGTGTGCAGAAAATTGAACTGAGTGCAATTTTATAGGGAAGATGTGGGAAGATTTAGCCAGAAATTCTAGGAAGTAAAAGAAATAAAAATAAATAAGATAATTATTAATTCTAGGAAAAACAACTTGTTCAAGTAGAAAATAAATAGCACACTCAATTCAAGAGTGGGCAATATCAAATAATTATACTTAAAAAAGTAAATAATGACTTCACTATAGTTATGTAGTTCTCGAATTATATTGTATGTATAAAGAGAGAGAAAGCAGTAGTAAAGTTTTTAAATTCTCATCTCCCCATAATAAGAATACAATAAATAATGTCTAAAGACAAGTAATCAACAGAGAAGAGTACATTTATATTACTTATAAATATAGAAGCAAATATCAGGATAAAAAAGATTAAAGTGAAGAGGGATTGCTTCTGGATAGATGGAGGAGAGCTGTTAAGCAAGGGAAAACTAGGTATTTTTAAAATAAGTCTTTTAGTGCTATTTGACTTTTCAAAATTATACACATGCACATTTTTAACCGAAATAAAAATAATCTGTTAAAGAGTAGGATTTCTTGCCTGACTGGTGTGGGTCAGTGGTTGATCATCAACCCATGAACCAAGAGGTCCCTAGTTCAATTCCGAAGTGAGAATAGTATCCAATTTTGAAACAGCAGTACTAAAAGCTATAAGAAAATAGGGCAATACCTTCCAAATGAGTGCAATGGTTTCCACATAAAATTCTATATCCATTTAAACTACCAATCAATTTTGAAAGTAGACTAAGACTGACAGGATCTCAGACAATAACCTTTCATGCTTACTTTTCTCAGAATAGTGAATAGTGAATTCCACTCACTTCATCATGTCCATCAGCGTCCATATCTGGATGAGAGAGGGAAGCAAGTGTTGCCAGCGACCTGGTCAGCGTTCCTGAGGAGATTTCAGATGAGCCTGGGTTGCAGGCTCAATCGCCAGTAGGAGGCGTGCAGGAGGTAGCCAATCGATATTTTTCTCTCATTGATGTGTTTCTATCTCTTCCTCTCCCTTCATCTCTGAAATCAATTTAAAAAGATAAGAAGAAGAAGAAGAAGAAGAAGAAGAAGAAGACAACGACGACAGGTGTGACTGGAACACATCAAGCTGGAGTAAGAGTGACAGATGAGGTTGGAGGGGCAGGCAGG
>NW_006291007.1:502160-502946 GCF_000327345.1 Myotis davidii
GAGTAGTATCACCCTTGCTCTCCCAGTGTTCTTTGCAGCCAGGACACAGGTATGACAATTCAGTATGAGAAAGAATATATCTCCAACATAGGGAAGAAAACTCCAAAATACAATCTCACTAACAGGAAGTAGTGCTCCTAATACTTGCAGAGGGACTTCATACCAAGCCTTAACAACAACTAGCAGCCAAATGTGAATGAAGTGAGAATGGACGTTCTCCCTGGTGCAGAATTCCATTCACTTCATCATGTCCATCAGCGTCCATATCTGGATGAGAGAGGGAAGCAAGTGTTGCCAGCGACCTGGTCAGCGTTCCTGAGGAGAATTCAGATGAGCAGCTGCTCCATCACTCCCTCAGCTGCATGCTCATGAGTGGTCTTGTGTCCGCTTGGAAAAGTGCCCATGTAATTGGAACCCACAAGCATCTGGACGGTCATCTGGAGGTCAGCGCCTCTAACCTTGTTCCCGGGCAAACGGGGCCCCCAGCCAGGCTGGGATGGCAGGAGCATGCTGATGAGTGAGGGAGCAAGGTGGATCCACGTGGTGTGTGAACTGTAGAACAAAAGGAAGTGGAAGGCATGCCAAGGACACTTGGAAACATGGAACCTTCTGAATCAACAGTTGTAAGGAAGCAAGCAGAGAGGCCAGCACAGCATCGAGGCTTAGAGATTCAGATGCCACAGGCAGGCTCGGAAGTCTGCCAAGAGGAGTCCCCTGGGCACCAGGGCCCAGAGGAGGGAAACTTTTACGGAGCCCCTGAGATCTCACTCTTGAACAGGAAGAGCG